>NC_048315.1:1841115-1875152 GCF_013100865.1 Trachemys scripta elegans | reverse complement strand
CCCCCCCGCGCCCCCCCCCCCGCCCCCCCCCTGCCCGGCCCGGCCGTGCCCTGCCCAACCCTCCCACCACCCAGTGCGCTGCCCCCTGGCCCTGCCCAGCCCAACCCTCACATCCCCACCCCCCAGCGCGCTGCCCCGGCCTGGCCTTGCACTGTTGAATCTGATCCCACCCGCCCTGGGCCATGGGCTAGGGCAGCTCACCCCATGCAATGGATGGGAGGGACTGGCCCAGCCTGGTTCCCCCTGGCTCTAGGCCTGCCCCACTTTCCGTGTCCCACTCCTGCTCAGGGGCAGGGGCTGAGGCAGAGGCTGCGTGTGTCCCCCGCCCCATGGAAGGTGTTTGAATCATTTATAAATCGCAATAAATATGCAGATGAGAAGCAGGGCCCGGGAGCCCTCAGGCGGCTGGTGTTAATTATTTAAAGTTATGGTAATTTGGAAGAGCCACTGATTTGCATAATCACGCTCGGAATCTCTGCAGCGTGGTGCCCTGGTGTATGCTGGGTAGTGGAGGCCGGGCCCAGCCTTGGCCCCTTCCCTGAGCGTTTCCCCTTGAGGGCCCGTGTGGCACTCAGCCTACGGGCGGCTCGCTGGGCTGGCGGGAGCAGCAGCAGGCCCCTGGGGGCCACCAAGGCCTTTGGCTGGGCCGGGAATGGGTCCTCAGAGGCCAGCAGCAGCCCCCCACTGCCTGGCTGGAGACGCTGCTCCTCACTTCCTGCCCCACCTCCTAGCTGCAGGGCCCCCCAGCTCCTGCCCTGCGCTTGGGCGGGTCCCAAAGCCCCTTGGGGCCTGTGACGAACTGGGCCTGTTCTTACTGTGGTCTGTGAATGCTGACAGGGGAGTGTGGCTGGGATAGTCTGCATTGGAGGATGGGAGTCTGCCCGAGGGCGAATACCTGAGCGTGTAACATGAGAACCCAGGAAGGGGTTGGAGGCCAGGTGACACCTTGGCCCGGGAGACTGAACAAAGGCGGTGGGAGGGGTCGCTGAAGGCAGAGTGCTGGAAGCGGGCTGGAGAGATGGCTGGTAGGCAGAGATGGCTCTGACCCCCCAAAGGGGGGTGGGCTGGGATGCCCGGGGACCCCAAGCTGGACCTAACTGAGGGGGGCCCTGTTGTCTGTGCCTACAAGACCTGTCTTGGACTGTATTCCTGTCATCCAAATAAACATTCTGCTTTACTGGCTGGCTGAGAGTCATGGTGAATCGCAGGAAGCCGGGGATGCAGAGCCCTGAGTCCCCCAATACTCCGTGACAGGGCCCTTCGAGCGGGGAGCGCCAGAGCTCCCTGCCTGCCCCTTCCCCTGGGCACCGCGGCTGGAGCCCCCCGGCCTGCCCACGCTCCCTGTGTCTCCAGCCGCCTCCCCTTGCGTCCCAGGGAGCTGGGGGGTCCCTGCTCCATCCCGCCTGTGCCGGCTTCGCTGACCCATCTGTCACCGCGCATGTCCAGTCAGCTGCCAGCCGCACTCCAGCCTCTGCGCCTCCCCTGCGCCACGGCAGGAGATTCGCCCAGGTCCCGGTTATCTGCTGCCGCGGTTGGCAGCTGGGCATGAAGCTGCCGCCTGGGGCCGCACCGTGCCCGCTGCCTGACGCTGTACTGGGAGCCAGCTTCTCCGAGCTGCTCTGCCCGCAGCCATAAGGAGCGGGGGCCCCCAGAGCCGTGTAGACAGAGACCGAGGCAGAGCCAGGCATGGAGCCAGTGTCCTGCTTCCAGCCCCTTTTCCTTGCACCACATCTGTTTGCGAGGAAGGCCGGCCCTGGGGTTGGGTTCATCTCCCTTCCCTGCCCCAGACTCCCTGGATGACCCAGGGCCTGAAGGGAGGCTCCGTGTACGCTAGGCGCTGGAGGCGAGTCCAGCTCAGCGAGCCAGGGCAGGGTAGTCCCAGCAGTGCTGGCTGCCTGCGCCCAGGGGTACGGACTGGGGACAGGCAGGTTTGCAAAGGGGCAGCCCATGGGGTCCCCCCCGTGCTGCCATGGCTCTTTGCAGAGGCTGGCTTGTGGGGAGCGTGTGCACGGGAGCTGGCGGGGGCTCACCCCAGCTCCATGGGCAGATGCAGCCTTAGACTCTGCTGACCCTCCTCCCTCACCCTGCCGCTCCCAGCCAGGAAAAGGGAGCCGAGAGCCCGTGGGGGCAGCTGGGCTCCTGGGGGGAGCTGCACTGACTGAGAGCCCTGCCCCTCACCCCCCCGTGCTGCCCCCCTTCAGTGGGGGAAGCGCTCACCACAGCCAGGAGCAGGGGAGTGCGGCCGTCGGCAATGGCAGCTATTAAGGCGACCTATATAGGCCGCCAGGGCTGCAGGGCAGCTGTGTCCTGACGTGCTGCAGCAGAGGGCCAGTACGCCCAGCGAGCGCGAGCCCCTTCCTGCCCCTGGCCTCGGCCCTTTGCTCAGCGCTCCCGCCAGGTGCTCGCTGGCTCCCGGGCTGCGAGGGGAGTTCATTGCTCTGCTCCGGGGCACCCTGGACCCCAATCAGCGAGTGAAATGCAAATGTGGGAACCGGGAAGCCTGTTCTGTGGGGCGCACAGCCTGCCCTGGACCCCCCCCAGCCCCTGGCTCAGGGGGAGGTGGACCCTCCCCGGGGCTGGCTGGTGATGGGGAACGAGGCAGCTGGAGCGTTAGCCCCTGATGGGTGGTGTGGCGCCGGAGATGGAACGCAGCGGAGGTCAGAGGGGCACAGCTTGGTCCCCTGCCCCCGGCAGGTGGGCAGGTCCCCAGGCCTTGGGCAGGGGGGATGGGCCTGGCTGGCATGGGAACCCAGCTCCCTGTGTCGCTCCAGCCTGTCTGCCCTTCCCTCTGCCCCGTGGGGATGTTGCTGAGCAGGTGTGATGCTTCTCGGG
Organism: Trachemys scripta elegans; assembly: GCF_013100865.1. Classification (NCBI taxonomy): domain Eukaryota; kingdom Metazoa; phylum Chordata; order Testudines; family Emydidae; genus Trachemys; species Trachemys scripta. The sequence goes on along the minus strand of NC_048315.1, from coordinate 1,872,320 downwards.
GCTGTGGGTCACCGTCCTCCCACCTGCCCCCAGCGCCAGGGCGTCAGGTCCCTGCCCCACAGCCTGGCAGCCACTCGCGCCCTCCTGCGGGCTCCACCAACCTGCCTTGGGCCTGCCGACAGCTGCACCCAGCCCCCGCGTCTCTCTGTGGGCACCAGCCCAGCCCCCACAGAAACCCCAGCTCCCCGCTCCTGCAGCACACCCAGCACCTGAGTTCAATTATAAAACGGGAATTGACCGGAGCCAGCCCATGGCGAGTGGGGACGAACGGTTACATCCAAAACCCGTCGGCTCCTGTCTCCCCTGCAGCCCCGTCCCCTCGGCAGGCAGGCAGCTGGGCCCCGGTTCTTCCCCGTCTCGTACGCTCCAGCACGGCTCACAGAGCGAAGGCTGCAGGACGCCTCTCTGCGCCCCCAAACGCACCACACCAGCCCTGTGATGGTCACCTCAAGCCAGGGTTCCTGCCCCGCTCCAGCTGCAGGCTCCCCGAGTGCCTTCACCCCGCTGTGCCAGCGGCTTCGTGTGTGAGAACCAATGCTGCCCCCACCCCCTGCGCCCGGCTCGCTGCCTTTGAGTGACCTGCCTGATCCACCAGGCCTGGAGATCGTCGCATCTCCCCGGAGCTCCTCACGTGTCCCTGGACCTAGCGCTCTTGTGAGGCAGGTTCCTTAGAGCCAGGGGGTCCCCGGATCCATTGGCATTGGCAGTGAGAGCTCCTTGCACCGCGAGAAGTGTGGGCGCCAGTGCAGCGGGCAGTGGGGTGGCTGCACCCTCCGCCCAGCATGCCCAGCTCCAGCTTAGCCCGGGCAATGGACCCACAGCTGCTGCTGGGCCACAGTGCGATGGCCTTACCTGTGCCCGCGGCGCGGATTCGCCCGCTCCCCATGGGGAGCCCGGCTCAGCCTGTCAAGCCAGGCAGGGCCTGGATCAGTGCGGCAGGAAACCAAACAGCCGGGGCGGGGTGAGCATGTCACACACTGCCCCTGCCCCAGGCACGGGCCCTCGCACCCTCCGCAGTCCCAGCGGGACAGCCAGATGGCTGCGGCTGGCGTCTGAACTAAGTGATTCATCATGCCCAGCGCTGCCCTTAACCTCTCCGCCGGAAACCCGGGGCAAGGCCGGGCTGTCCCCACGCAGGGCCTGGCCTGGGCCACGGCAACCCGCCTGGCGCACGGGGCTGCATCCCCGCTGGCGCCGTCGGCTCCAGAGCTCCAAGCCAGGAGCCGGGCCGGTTCTCACGTGAGCGCTTGGAAACAAATGGGGCAGGCTGGGCACGCGGCGCCATAAAGCCTGCACTGCACTAATGCGCTTTCATTACGTGGGAGCGATCTAATGATAATAAAATGGCACATTTAACATTCAAACAGTCACTTGCCCCCTAAGCGAGTGTCTCCTGCTTAAACAGCTTCATCGTCCTGAGCCCGACAACGCGCCGGGATGAGCTGGTGCCGAGCGGCGCCGCTGCAAAGCACACGGGGGGTGGGGGGGCACCTGCTGGAGGCGGCTTCATGTGTGGGGCCAGGCGGGGGCAGCTCAGGCTCGCGCCCATGGCTCACTGCTGGCCGGCCTGGAGCCACGTGGGGCCAAGACGGGGCTTAGTGTCTCATGGCGCCATCAGTCGATCTCCAAGTGAGCCAGGGACCCCCCACCTGTCCGGCCCCACTCATCCGTCCAACCTACCCCACCTGTCCGTCCAACCCCCACCCGTCCAACCTACCCCCACCTGTCCAGCCAACCCCCACCTCTCCAACCTACCCCCACCCGTCCGGCCCACCCCCACCCAGCATGGTGGGGCTTGTTCAGCTTCCTGGGGCCCAGGGAGCCCCCAGCCCCCTCCACACTGGCCGGGGTCCCCCCAGCTGGGGTGAGAGAGAGCTGGCACACGGGGATGGCTTGCCAGTGTTTATTGGTTGGAACAGGAGTGGGGAGTCCCATGCTCCCCTTGTCTCGGGCTGTGTGTGCCCAGCACGGGGGGATGCTGAGACCCAAACAAACCAGGGTACAGAGCCCAGGCAGAGGGGTGACCCCCCCACACTCAGCTCGACCCCCCCAGGCCCGCAGCCAGGCCCCCCGTTTCTGTCCGGGCTCGGCCAGCCTGCAGAGCTTGGGGCCAGCGACGCTGGTAGCAGAAACCCCTGGGCCCGGCCCAGCTCCAGCACTGGTGCGGGGTCGCTGGGCACGTGGCTGTGCCCAGGAAGCCTGGGGGTGGACGGCAGTTCTCCCCTGGTCTCCTCCCGGCCCCGTAGGCCCCAGCCCCGGGGCAGCCCAGGTGCAGGGCAGGCTACAGGGCAGCGGCGGGCAGGGCTGGGAAGCGGCGGATGCGAAACGGCTCCATGGCGTAGGACGGCTCCTCCCCCACGCTGAGCTGGCACAAGAGCTTCCCGACCACTGGCGCCAGCTTGAACCCATGGCCTGTGTGGGCAGAAGCGCAGAGACTCCAGTCGGCTGGGAACGGCCGCCCCGAGAGCTAGCCCCGTGCCACGGGCACTGCCCGTGCTCGCCTGCCCCCGGGCTGGCACAGGCCTCGGCCACCCCAGCCAGGCTGCCGGCCAGTGTCCCTGGGAACGCCCGGGGCGCCCTGCAGCTGGGGGGATCTGCACCACACCGTCCCCGTGGGGTGGGACCAGCACTGGGGCAGGGCTGAGCAGTGGCAGCAGATTGAACGGGGCCTGGGGATGGAGCAGCGGGGAGGGGGGCAGCTGGGCCATCCCAGCCCCATGGGGAACATCCCGGTCCCTAGGCAGCCATCCCCGGCATTGCACTGGCACTGCTTACCCAAGAACCCCCCGCCGTCCCACCCCCACTTACCCGAGAATCCTCCCCCACTGTCCCACCCCCACTTGCCCGAGAACCCCCCGCCGTCCCACCCCCACTTACCCGAGAACCCTCCCCCACCGTCCCACCCCCACTTACCCGAGAACCCCGCCCCAATGACGATGTTGCTGAACTTAGGGTGCCGATCCAGAACGAAGTCTTCATCTGGGGTGTTCTGCGGGGAGCCAGTGCGCGCATGTCAAGGAGGGCAGAGCACCCCCCCAGGATGGGCGAGGGGGACACTGGCGCCCAGGTTCCTGCTGGGGTGGGGAGGGTCTGGGGGCACCCAAGTGACTTTGGGGTCCATTGCCTGGCCTGTCCATCACCACCCATGTGGGGCATGACCTGGGAGCAGGTGTCTAAGCAGAGGCCAGGCTGCCTGGGAGCCAGGACTCCTGGGTTCTGGCCCTGGCAGGGGAGTAGGGGCTAGCAGGTTGGGGACAGGGGGACTGGGAGCCAGGACTAGCTCCAGGCAGGGGGTGCCCATGTGAGTTGGCAGGCTCTGGGAGGGGAGTTCTTGGGCCCAGCGTCTGCCCCTCACCGTGTACATGCAGTGCTCCACCACGGCCGGCTCCGGCACCAGCCCTGGCAGGTATTTGTTGACGAAGTCCTGGAGGATCTGGATGTCGGGCAGGGCCGAGGCCTCGGGCGGCCGGTCACGCTCCTCGGGGTCTGCCGGGCTGCCAGCGTGATAGCAGATCTGGTGGGGTTAGGAGGGAGGGTCAGGCTACCCCTGCTCCTTTCCAGTGCGGGCCCTGCAGAGCACCACTGAGCTGGGCTCTCCCCTAGGCTCTCTCCCCCAAAGCTCTGTGCCCGCCCCCACCCCCACCCCCACCCCCGCAAGGGCAGGGTTGGCAAAGCCCAGGGCTGCAGCAGTGGGGCTGCATCAGGCCTGGAAGCGCCCATATCCTGCCTGTCCCCCAACAAAGTGTGTGGAGATGTGTGTGCACACGCATGTGTGGGTGTATGTACATGTGTGTGTGCCTGTGTGCACACACGTGCGAGAGGGTGTGTGTGTGTGTGTGGACACGCGTGCGAGAGGGTGTGTGTGTGTATGTGCTCATGTGTGTCTGTGTGCACATACGTGCAAGAGTGTGTGTGTGTGTGTGTATGTGTGTGTGTGTGTATGGACACGTGTGTGTGTCTGTGTGTGCACATGCGTACGAAAGGGTATGTGTGTGTGTATGAACACGTGGGTGCATGGGTGAATAAGCTGGGTCCCCCTCCCTGCTGCCCCGTCTCACCTTCACCAGTCCTGGGTACTCGTTGGAGGGCAGCCCGTAGATGTGGTGGGGGGTGCGGAGGGCCAGGAAGCAGGGAAAATTTGCTGAGACCCCATAAGCTCCGGGGACCTTCTCCTTCCAGTAGCAGACGTTGATGCGCAGCGTCTGCAGGGCAGGGAGCACATGGGTTGCTGCCACCCGTGGTGAGTCGTCTCCTCCCTGCCTGAGGGTGGGGGATGTGGGGAAGAGCGATGCGGCTCCCTTGGGGCGGGGGCATGTGGGGGTGGCAGTGCAGTGAGCGAGGTTCGGGGCCAGCCGGACCCACTACCACGCAGCAGATCTGGCAGGCAGGGTGGGAGGCCAGGTCTCCTCCTGGCTGGTGCCTGGTGCCCTTCTGCCCAGCCTGACCCAGCTGAGCTCCTAGGCCAGTGCCCCCCTCCCTGTGCCACATGTCACAGCCGCTCCAGGCAGCGACTGCAGGGCTCTGACCACCCAAACAGCGACCCCTGGCAAGGTGCGCTCGCTCCTCCCAGCCCTGTCCGCACAGGCATGGAGCCCACAGGCCTGCGCAGGGACACGGAGCCCCACATGTCCAGCCAGGCGTGAGCCAGGGACACAGAGCCCTACATGCCCAGCCAGGTGTGACGAAGTGGGACTGTTATTAATGTTTCCTCTGAATACTGTGTGGGTGCCTCAGTTTCCCCTATGCATTTCTTAAGTCTCTAGGTGGTGGGGAAAGGCCAGTGTGCATAAATCACTGGCACTCTGTCTCCCTGGCAACAAATGGCCAGGGCCCCTTCCCCCCCTGCAAGGAAATAGCTAAAGGTGAACAAAGGGATCAGGTGACCTCCTGGCTCAGGAAAGAGACAAAGCCGAGAGGAGGAGGGGCTGGAGGGGGTTTGAGAGTTGGAGCTACCTGGGGACTAGGAGTGAGGGCAGACGGGGGTGTCTGGCTCTCTGAACCCCATAATGGACCCGGCTGAGGGGTCCCGTTCGCCGCTGTACCTACAAGCTCTGTTTTAGACGATGTTCCTGTCATCTAATGAACTTCTGTTTTACTGGCTGGCTGAGAGTCACGTCTGACTGCGAAGTGGGGGTGCAGGACCCTCTGGCTTCCCCAGGACCCCGCCGGGGTGGACTCGCTGTGGGAAGCGCACGGAGGGGCATATGCTGAATGCTCCAAGCTCAGACCCAGGAGGTGAAGCCGTGTGAGCTTCTTGCCCTGAAGACGGTCTGCTCCGAGGGAGAGGAGGCTCCCCAAAGTCCTGACTGGCTTTGTAGGGAGCAGTTTCAGAGCATCACCTGGGGACTCCGTGACACCAGGCATGAGCCAGGGCAGGGACACGGAGCCCCACGTGCCCAGCCAGGACACGCACGCGTGGGTGAGCCGGCTGCAGGCGGGTGCCAGGGTGGAAGTGAGCTGTGCAGAGCAGCAGAGCACTGGGTAACGATCCTGTGCTCGCGCTGGCCCTGCCCCATCCCCACGTCACCCGGGCACAGCCGGAGCCAGCCCTTACCTGGAGAGGCAGCTGCAGCCCCAGCGGGGCCAGGAGCTTATTGGCCCAAGGGCCGGCTGTAATCACCAGACTCTTGGCTTGGTACACCCCTCCGCTGGTTGTCACGGTAACCACGACCCCCGGCTTGATGTCAGTCACCTTCTCCCCGTCGCTCAGGGCTCCCCCGCACCGCCGGACCCCGTCCTGGGGAGGGAGCTGGCTCAGCCTGGGGCGGGGGCCCTGCCCAAGGGGTCGAGCGGTGCAGCGTAGTGCACAGCCCCTGCAGTCAGTGGGTGTGAGCCCGGCCAGGGAACCCCTCGTTCCTGGGCCCCGCAATGGGGCCAAGCCAGGCTCTGGCACGGGAGTGTGACGGGGCCCCATGCGGGCTGCTGGCTGCCCATGGCCTTGCAGAGACGGTGCAGAGGGCACATGCCGGGGATGAGAAATGCCAGGCAAAGCTGTGCAGCTCCGGGCACCGCGTGGCAGCACCCCTGGGCGCTGGGCAGAGCACTGGGCGTTCCCCACGGCGCAGGGACTCCAGCTGAGCCTCATCCCGTGTCTGTGGCAAGAGGGGCCATTGGTCTGGCTGGAGCTGTCCCAGGGGTTGCAGGGCCTGGAGGTGATGCTGTGGGTACCCCCATCTCCTGGGGCCACGCGCCCCAGGCCCAGCCCGGTACCTGCACAGCCCGGAGTGCCCTGTCCGCGGAGAGGACCCCTGCAGTGCGGTCGGACACGCCCACCTCCCCGCAGTAGGGCCGGATGCCGGGGAAGCGCTCATGCAGTGACTCCGTGGTGAACAGCTCGCCGGGGATGTCGTGCTGTGCCAAGGTCCGGCACCAGTGCTGGAACTCGGGGTTGGTGTTGGCCCCCAGAACCAGCAGCCCCGTCTGCCTGCGGAGATGGGCCAGGGAGCAAAGTGTTATGGCACCGGGCAGTCGCTGCCCACGTCCCGGCCCCGCGTGAGGTGTGCCACGAGCCCCCTCCATTCCCAGCCCCTTCTGGCAGGCTGGGACGCGGAGCCAGCAAGAGGGGCGGTGACTTGCCCAGGGGCCACCAGCAGGTTAGTCCGGGTCCTACCCACTGGGCCACGCTGCCAGGGACGCTGACTGCAGAGGCAGCGCTGTCCATGTTCCAGTATCGCAGGGTTTGGTGCAGGCTGCCGCCCCGGCGGTCTGATGTGGTTAAATAACAAAGGTTAGGGGCCAAGGGGCCGGGCTGTGACGGTGCCACGCGGCATCCACCAGGCGCTGCCTAAGCAAGTGAGGGGGGAACCTGCAGGGCCCAGCTGTTAGCTGGGGGAGCCGGGGCTGGAGTAGCAGGGGGCTGAGGGGCACTGGCAGAGCTGGGGGGCGGTTGGCACTGCGGCAGGTCATCCCGTGGCCACGTAGGGAGCCTGGCCTGGATCCCTCCCGTCACTAAACGCCAGGGGGGCGATTCCTGCCCTTCCCGGTGGCTGGGCAGTGCCGATTCCTGCCCCCAGCAGGCGGGAATCTCCTCTCTGAACCGCGGCTGCTGCTGCCCCACAAGAGACTGGGTCTGTCTCTCCCCGGGGCCGCGCCGTCATGGGAGATCCCTGAGCACTGCCAGCCCACGGGACAGCCCAGCCCCTGCGTGGAGAACGGGCAGGGCCCCAGGGGCGAGGCCAAAGGATCTGGGAGTCAGGAAGGGGCCGTTCTGCCGGGCTCCCGTCTCACACGATCGATAGCTCCATTAGCTCCGACCCTGGCTAGATGGGGAATCGTTTATATGCTTATTTCCTTAATGGCTCGTCCTTTATAGAGTCAGATAAATTACTGGGAGTCCGTCTCGCCCGCCATGCGCCCTGCTGCCTTGGGAGGCAGCCGGTGCTGAGCGCCCCCAGGGCAGGCCAGAGCAGGGCAAGGGCTGGGCGGCCCCGTGAGTCGCTGGGACAGAGTTCAAAGCCTGGTTTGGAGCCCAGGGAGAAAGTCGGGGCTCTCAGGCTGACGGTTAGTGGGCTGCTACCGGTAGAACAGGGGTGATGGGGCGGTCCGGGTCTGGAATGGCAGGAGTGCTGTAGATCACGTGATCGGCGCCCCTGTGAGCAGTCGGTTTGTGCGGTAACGGATCAGCCTGGCGCCCGTGCTCCCTTGTGGAGTATGTCTCAGTTCGCCATGAGTTTGTCCTGTGCTGGGGGGACTGTCTGGAGGAGGAGGGGGGCCCAGGGTCAGGTGGGCGGTGTTGCTGCACGCTGTTCAGTGGCTGCCATGTCCCACCCCAGAGGTGGCTGCAGGTGTCTGGCAAAGTCTAAAGCCGGGTCACAGGGCGCGTGGGAGCTGGTAATTAACGGTGACCGGACATCCTTGAGCCCGGGGAACAGGCCTCGCTGGCCCCCTGCTGCGGGTTATTTCCCCCACTGGGCCAGGCCAGGGTCTGGCTGAGGCTGACTTGGGGCAGTGCCTCGTGAGCCCTTCCTGGGGCACGAGCTGCGGCTCTGCCGGGCTGGGAGTCCAGGGGCCATCCAGCAGACCTGCCCCCGGCCTCTGCCCCAGGCCCACCCTGGGACTGCTGCCGGCGCAGGGCCAGGGACTGCCCTGGCTAAGCAATGCCTAAGGAAGGCCAAGACAAGTGGGGCTGGAGGGTGCTGAGGGTCACAGTTAGGGGGGCTGGGATGAGGGTGGGGGGCCAGGGAGGGGGCCTCACCCTGAGCCCTAGGGGTACTACGAGAGCCTCCCAGGGCTCGCTGCAGGGGCTGCCCCGGCCTCGCTGCTGTGCCCAGCATGGCTCTGGCCTAGAGAGCAGGCTCCGCATGCTCCTTCCCCCGCATCCTGGCAGCTCTGGGCCAGGTGCGCTGGGGGTGGGGTCTGTGGCTCCGCCCCAGGCCAGGTGGGCGTGCAGCCAGTGCGGCAAGGCCCTACCCAGCACCTAGCGGAGCAAGCCCCTTCCTGAGCAGGTGAGCGGGGGGCTGAGCATGGTGTGTCATGGTGCAAGCCCATGGGTCCCGGCTGTCTAGGTGAGGTTTCTGCAGGGCCCTCTAGCCCAGGGGCTGAGAGCTCCTGTGGGCTGCAGCCCGGCCCTGGGCCATGCTGGCTGGCTCCTGGGGGCGGGCTCCGGGCTGCTCTACCTCCCTTGAGCTGGGCCCAGGCACTGCCTGGCCCTTGCTGGCGTGATTGGAAGTGGAGGCTTTTCAGCATGCATCGAGGTCTGGGACACACTCCCCTAATGCTAAGGCCTCCTGCGGCAGTGCAAGTGCTCGCCCTGTGGGCCTGGCCCCCTGCAGCTCTGCCATAGGGCTCTGCATGCTGGCATGGGGGGAAGGGGTTTCTGAGCCGCTGGCAGCCCCGTGCCAATGTTCACAGGTGGCTCCCACCTCCCTCCTGGGCTCTCTGTCCATGCCCGGCCCCTGCACTGGAGCCCCTACCAGTCCCCTGGCCTGTGGCCCAGATGGAGGGGGGCCCATCTCTCTGATAGCAGCTGAGCAGTCAGCCAAGGACCGGGGTGGATGGAAATTGATCATTTGTTTTCCCCTGCCTGTTAACATGGCCTAGCACGGAGCTGCTGCTGGCGTCCCCTCTGGGAGCGGGGTCACGCCATGACCCCTCCAGTGCTCAGCGTCACCGGGGCTGCTGGCAATGTGTACCCAGAGGTCTGGAGCCCAAGCCAGGCTTGCATAGGGGAGTACAGAGCTGTAGTCTCTGTCCTAGGGGACACTTCGGAGCCCCGGGAGCTGGCTGGGCACCGTCCCGTTCAGAGCAGCGTGGCCAGCAGCAGCGCTGTACCGCTCCCGGGAGATCCGCGCGGGCTGGGGGCCGGTGGAGCAGTGAGACCCTCCGAGCACTTTGCCAGCCTGCGTCCGGGCGGCGCTGCCAATCGGGATTGCTCGGCTCCGGCTGTTTGTTGCAGTCGCAAGAGGAAACCAGGTCACACTGTCTAGGGCCCAGGCCGGGGGGCGGGAGGGGCGGAGTTGTTATCGCTCAGACGTGACTCATGCTCGGTGCCAGGGACTTCGCTCCTTCTGCTGCTCTTTGCTGGGCCCTGTTTGCGCTCGCTGGCCTGGGCACCCCGACCAACGAGGGATGGGCCCCATCCGTGCTCTAGGATCCTGGCTGGACGCAGTCCTGTGTCTCCCACGCCCGGTTCCCTTCCCTGTGCTGACAGAGCCGAAGCCTGGCGGGATTGCTAGCCTCTCCTCCTGCTCTCGGCATGCCTTGGCGTGCTGGCACAGCGCCCCGTTGTGCTCTTGGGCTGGGCCCAAGGGGCCCAAGGCTTCCGGGGGGCTGGCCTGGGGGTGGGGGAGTCAATCTGCTCTCGTTCGGGCAGGCCCCGCAGTGAACGGAGACGCTGCTGAATCTCGGGGCAGTAAAATCCTGCCCCTGCCCTGACGTGGGGCTGAGCCGCTCAGCCACGACCCCTTAATGCTCCACTTGGTCCCTGGTGTCGGCTACTCTGGGGCAGCCTGGCCGGTCCTTTCCATTGTTTGAAGTGTCTGGCCAGCGCCTGGGGGGAGTAACCTGGCTGGGGGCCAGGGCCTGTGGCTGGCTCCCTTTCCCATGCCCCCAGGCCAGGCTGGCTGCCCCTGCGGCTCTGACAGCCGGGCCGAGGCCTGGAGCGCGCAATGCTAAGCATGGGCCGTGGGGCTCGCTGGCATGGCCTCGGCCTGGCTGCTGTTCTGCTGGGGCCCAGCTGGGGCCCTGTGCCTCCCGGCCCCCAGCTCCGAGGCGTCAGGGCTGAATTTCCTCCATCAGATCCCCTTGCAAGGGAGCCGAGCCCCCGGCGGGCGGCACCTCACCTGTACAGGGGGACGCCAGCCTCGGCTTCCAGCTGCTCCCACAGGCGGTAGCTCTCTGCCATCATCCGCGCGTAGTGCTCCTGGGGGTAGGCGTGGCGGATTATCCGGCTCTGGCCATGGGAGCTGCCTCGGGAGTGAGGCAGGGGGAACTGCCAGGACAGGGGGAGGGTTAGCTGGAGATCCCGGCCTGCTCTGGGGATGCTGGTTCCCTCTGCCAGCCCTGGCTGCGGTGCTGCTGGGAGCCCACTCGCTCTGCCTGGGCGGGTGCATGCGACTTGCGTGCCCGCACCTGGGCTGGGGCAGGGCACCTTGGACATCCTAGGGCAGCGCTGGAGCCAGCCCCCTCCCTGAGCCATGCTCCCTCCCCATGCTGCAGGGGAGGCTGGAGGCACGGTGGGCAGAGGTACCCGGACCTTCCCTCCTCTTTGCCATTGCTTCCTGAGTGTCTGGGTTCCAGCTGCTCTCTGCCCTGGCTGTGGGGCACCCGGTGGGCACAGCTGGGCCACACGCCCCTGCCTGGCTGGTGCAATAGCTCGGGGGGGCTACGGCCCGTTGGCGAGGGCTGCCCAGGTGCTGCCTGCTCTGCGGGGAATGCAATGATTTGCCCTGGCCCCTCTGGCCAGTGCTGAGCCATGTGGGGTCCTAGGTGCCAGGTGGTCACTGATCTCCGCTGCAGGGCCCCCGCGGGCCCAGCCTGGGGCAGGTCTGCAGCGCCCCCGTGTGGCAGCGTCACACAGCCCCAGCCGCTGCTCTCTCAGCTGGCAAGTCCTGGCTACCGAGAGGCCCTGGCATATGGGCGGCTCTGCCCTGAAGTACTGTCAGGGGGCGGGTGAGGGTGCGCCTCCCAGCCGCAGGGACCCCACCTGGAGAGGGGGAGCAGGGGCTTAGCTTGTGCGCTGTGCAGAGCTTGTGTCTGGGGCGATGTCCGTCCTGCCGACTGGCTGTCGCTCAGGCAGACCCCGGGCGTTCGGCCTTGCTCCTGTGTGGGCTGAGTGCGTGGCTGTGTCTGCCCTGCAGTGCCCCCAGAGCTGCGTGTCGGGGGGTACCTGTTCCAGCAGGAGGGTCTCTCTGCCCCGTTTGGCCAGGTGGTAGGCAGTGAAGGACCCCTGGATCCCGGCCCCCACCACGATGGTGTCGTAGAAGGAGCTGTGGGGCTCACCCGCAGCCGCCATCTTCAGTTCTCCCCCTGTTGCAGGGGCCTGGGACCGGAGCCAAGAGCAAAGTTCAGACTTCTGGCATGGTCAGGCAGGAAGCTGTGTGGAGCTGACTTCCAGCCACGGTGGGCCTGCCTCCAGCAGCCGGCGTCGGCCTTCTGCATCCGAGTCCCTGGGGCTTCCTGGCTCCCCAGTATGTGCCCCGGCTGGCTGGTCTGGGCCCCCGGCTGCTTCCCCCTGCCACGGGGCCTGGAGCAGCCCAGCCGGGGGGGGGGGGGGCATAAGTGCACTGGGCATCTCCCACCCACCCCGTCCCTGAGCAGGGCATCGTGTGGCCTCTGCCAGGGACTATCCCCGGGCGCTGCTGGAACTCGCAGGACTCCTGCCTCCTGTGACGGGTTGGATCACAGAAACCCCCTTGGGAGCTGCCACCTGGTGTGCAAAGACTACTTCTGTCCCTGTTTTCCCTGCCAGCTCAGGACTCCAGCACCCTGTCTTGCTGAGCCAGACACTCCCGTCTGCTGCAGCACAGACCCAGGGTCTGAATTACTTGTCCCAAAGCTGCAAGTTTACCTGAAAACAGCTCCCAGAAGTGTGCTTGTCTCTAGCACTCAGATGCCCAACTCCCAATGGGGTCTAAACCCAAATAAATCCGTTTTACCCTGCAGAACGCTTATGCAGGGCAAACTCATAAATTGTTCGCCCTCTATAACACTGATAGAGAGATATGCACAGCTGTTTGCTCCCCCAGGTATTAATACATACTCTGAGTAAATTACTAAATAAAAAATGATTTTGGGAGCAAGGTGGGGAGCACTGGGCAAACTTCCCTTGTGCACTGCTCTGCCCTGCCCCTCAATTGAACCCCCCCCCCCCGTCCCAGCCCTGAGCTCCCCCCTGCTCTGCCAGTGCTCCTCAATCCCAACCCGCAGCCCTCGATAGCCCAGCCTGGGCCTTCCCACTCTTAGCTCTACCGGTGGCTGATTACTTGTCCTGCAGCTCCGGCCCGAGGGCCCATCTGCGCTGCACTCAGCGTGTGGCGGCAGCTCCGCTGGGCAGACCTGGGCTAGCCTGTGGCTGGCTCTGCGACTAAAAGGAGCAGGGAGCACGTGGTGGCCTGGGCTTGTCCCCGGGCGGCTGGCCTGCCCTTCTCTCACTGACTGCTCTTCAGCCTGTTGGGGCATGAGGGCAATGGCATCGCTCTGCCCGTCAGCGCTGCTGCACCAGCTTACCCAGCGAGGAGCTGGCCCGGGCGTCTGCTCCTTCGCCCTGTGGCCAGCCTGTGATGTGCTGGATTCATTCACTGGCCGGCCAGTCTCCTTCCCCAGCTAACGGGAGGCAGTGGAAACGCGTCTGCATTATTGATCGTTAATCGCTGCGGTTTGGCTCTCTCCGGACAACCCATCCAGCTCCTGCGCGGGTGAGCGCCAGCCCAGAGCTCCACCATGGCTTCCTGCCAGCCGTGTCTCCTGCCGCGGGACCCCCCGGCCCTGCCTCTCGGCGCCGCACCGCGCTGGCATGGGCCCACGTGCAAAGCTGCCCCGACTGTGGCCTGGAGCGAGCGTCCTCCTCCGAGCATGGGCCACTGGCACTGCACACGGCTGCTCAGTGAGCTGGGGGCAAGTGAATTCGATGATGGAAAACCAACCAGCTCCCCTAGCCCCCGCCAGGTGGGGAGAGTGGGACACTTCTGGGGAGGGCCCCGGGCTGCTGGCATCCTTCGCCCCCACCCTCCCGTGCAGTGACTAGTGACACTCACCCTGTAACCCCCAGAGCTGCACACATCAGGGGGCAGGGGAGCAGGGCAGTGATGGGCTAGCGGCTGGTTGCAACCGGAGCCGAAGCTGGGGGGTGAGGTCGAGCCCTTGCAGCTCTGGGGTCCCTAGAAGGATCCGAATTGCGTCTATCCCAGATCACAGCCTCTGTGCAGTTTCCAGAGCTTCGTCCGCTCTAGGCCCAAGCGCTGGGGCTTCCCCCTGGTCCTGGGGGTAGACGCTTCCACACCCCTCACCCTCCCACTGGGGGCCAGATATACCCCGTGGGGCTGGGGTTTCCTGACCAGCGCTAGCTGCCACACACACAGACAGACACACACCCCCCGCCTGCGAGGAGTCAGACAGCCCGGCCTGCTCGGCGGGCGTGTGGGTCGCGTGCGTCCTGCCCCTGTGTAGCTGCTGGCTCGGGGGCTGCTCTTGCTGCGTGACTTTGGGCAGGACACTTCCACCTAGCTAGAGATTCGCACCGTGCCCTGTGTCACGCAGTCGGGAGCGGGGCGGATTGACCTGGCAATGTCTGTTAGTTTTACTGGGACTGTCTGCATGGGGGATGAAGATGATGTCTGTCTGTATCTGATATGATGTCCATCTGTTTGCATTTGGAGAGGATCTGTTAGTCTTTAAGGTGCCACCAGACTCCTTGTTGTTTTTGCATGGGGGATGGGAGAGCAGGGGGTGACTTTAGGTGAGGGATGGTCCCTGAGCCTGTAACCTGAGCCAGGAGTGGGGTGGGGCAGGTGACACCTTGGCCCGGGAAACTGGACAAAGGGAGAGGAGGAGTCAAGGAGGGGGAGAGAGCCGGCTGGAGGGGTTTTTGGTTTCAGTTTGGGCTGGCTGGGAAGAGGCAGGGAACCCAAGTCTGGGGTCTAAGATCCTTGCCCCCCAGAGGGACCTGGCTGAGGGGTCCTGGTTGTACCTACAAGCCCTGCTTGGGACTGTGTTCCTGTCATCTAATAAACCTTCTGTTTTACTGGCTGGCTGAGAGTCCCGGTGAATCGCAGGAAGTGGGGGGTGCAGGGCCCTGACCCCCCACACTCTGTGACACCCGTCACCCTGGCGTCTGGGCTCCCCCAGTGTCCTATGGGGGCTTGTCCCAGGCTGAGCCCTGCTTTGCTTGGGAGAGTTGCCCCAAGGTGCTCTGGCAGCAGGGTTTTCGTCTCTTTGCGTGTAATATGTGCTGGCTGGGTGGACTTAGGCAATTGGAGGGTTGGGGAGGGGCTGTAATCCCCCCCTCCGGAAAAGGGGGATTGCACAGAACAGACACTGCGTCTGGAAGAGAAGCGCTGTTATCTCACTGGGGTAACGGGCCCTTTGAGGGCCATTATTCCTGAGCTCTGGCCCCCACATCAACAAAAGCTGCCTCTGCCTCAGAGCCTGGTGTGCGTGCATCACTGCCCTCCCTTGAGCGGAACTGGAACTGCCTGACTTTGTGTCATTGGCCCTGTACTGCTAGCAGCTGGTGGTGATTTTCCACTACCTCAGCTGGCAGGGACTGTGCTTTCAGCACCGACCCACCCTGGTTTTGTCCCTGGCATGGCGGGGAGTGGGGCATCCTAAGCAGTTCTGACTTTGCTACGATTCCCCCCCAGGCATGTGGTGGGCGGCCTTTAGTGTTTGGGAAGCACTTTGAAAGCCTCATGCGCCCGTGCTGGACGAGTGTGGGATTGCTGGGGGCAGCGGGCCATGCAAAGCCCTAACCTGCCCCCTGTCCAGAGAGACCTGCCACCACGCCCATGTTCTGCTCAAGTCCCGCTCCTCGTGCCAGCCTCTCTGCGGGTGGTGGAGTTCGCCCTAGAGAGACAGAGGCTCCTGGTCTCTGCCTCCCCTGCCCTCCAGCTCCAGAGCAGCGAACGGCGTCCCATGTCATGCGCTACACGTGAGCGGGATCGGGGGGAAGCTCCGAATCGTGGCTTCCCCTCTCGTTTTGTTTGGACACGTACGTGGAACGACCCCCCTTTTCTGCACGCTCCATTGCAAACATAACCGCCGCCGAAAGGGCGGTTTGCCCTCCGCAGCGTAGAAGGAAACCAATCCACCTGCCTTCTGAGCCGTGCGCCCTCTCCCGCTGCTGCAGCCTGGCAGGAGACTGCGGAGAGGAGCGTGTAGCTAGACAGCGGGGTTTTTTCTCTTTACATTTTTACACCAGTTCTTGATATGAATAATAGTAATAAAAAAATCTGCACATCACGGCACTTATGTCTCAGCAATTGCAGGCTGTGTCCTGGGGCAGCGTGCGGGCGAGGAGAGAGCTGGCTGTGGAATAGTGCAGTGCTGAGCACGCCGAGCCGGCGCAGGGGGCGAACTCACGGGCGCTGGGAAACCGAGAGCGCCAGAGAAATCCATCAGTCTGTGGAACGGCTGACCCCAGCTGAGCAGAGCCGCTGCGAGGTCCCGGGAAATCGCTGCACGGCTTGGGAAACGTCCAGCATGCACCATCAGTGGGGCCGGCCTGAGTGTCAGCTGGGGGCAGCCGGGCAGTTCTGGGGGTCGCTCTCCACCACTTGGAAAGTGCAGTCACTGCTTGCGGGGCGGGGGGCTGTGCACATGGAGCGTGGGCCGGGACCATTAGGAAAGGGATAGATAAGACAGTAAATAGAACCCCCTGGTACACCTACCCCTGGGATACTGGGTGCAGTGCTGGGCGTCCCGGCTCCGGAAAGATGGAAAGGTTCAGAGAAAGGCTACGAACATGATGAGGGGCCTGGAGCAGCATCCAGTTGAGGGGAGCTCAGAGACTGGGACTGTTCAGCTTGGGAAAGAGACGACGAAGGGGGAGATGATGGAGGTCTATGAAATCATGACTGGTGTGGAGGACATGACTTGGGAACATAACATACAAAGCAGGGGTCACCCACTGACATGACTAGGCAGCAGGTGTAGAGCACACACCAGGAGTGTGTCTCCCATGGTCGGCCTGTGGAACTCCTTGCCAGGGGATGGTGTGCAGGCCAGAAGTATACCTGGGCTCAGAAAAGGATGAGAGAGGTCCATGGAGGATGGTCCATCAATGGCCATTAGCTAGGCTGGGTGGGAACACGACCACATGCTCTGGGTGTCCCTAAGCCTCTGACTGCCCGAAGCTGGGCCTGGACGCCAGGGGCTGGATCATTCCATAATCCCCCTGTTCTGTTTGTTCGCTCTGGTATCAGCCGGGGGCTGCACACACTTGACCGCAGCTGGGGGGACGGGGGGAGGGCAGGAGCCGCAAACACCTCCCCGGGAGTCTGGGCGTGTTGGCACAAACGGATCCTGTCTCTCCCTGAGCCCCCTTGCGTGTCCTGTGCTGACAGTCGGCCCCTCACCTCCTGCGGCAGGCTCTAGCGTGCAGCCCGGAGCATCATCCCTGCAGCCCACAGCGGCTGTGCTGGGGGTGCAGGGCTCGCAGAGGGCCTCTCCTGGGCCGAGAGGGGCACAGGGCCGGGAGGCAGCCTCTGGGGTGGGCCCAAGTGAGTATTTCCTACGGCAGCTCCAGCAAATGATTCTCTGATTCCTCCCCAGGTGTCACGGACTCACAGATCGTGCCCACTCTTGGCCCCGTGGGGGGTTCCCCTTTCAGTGAGTCAGCCCTTCTCGGGGGTCCACTCTCTCTCGGGGTTAGGTCCCTCCACCTCCTGGAGCCGCACCTCTCTCTCCAGCCCAGAGCCCCCCTGCTTCCCCGGTGGGCATCTGACATCACCGGCCCCAAGCCCCGCCTCTGTCCATTGTCTTCTCTCCAGGTAAACAGGATCCTAAACCGGGCCTGGCCCTCCTCTGGGGTTTGCTGATGGCGATATGGGGCGACGGGAGCAGGCGGGCCGAGTGCAGGTTCAGATCTACCTTGTAACGGGGCTGACACTCCGCGGAGGGGGATTAGCTCCCAGCGTCACGCATTGGTATTCCTGCCATTAAACCAGGCAGAGATAGGGATCGCACCGCTCGCGCTGAGCCAGGGATGCTTTTGTTGGTGCTGGGCATGCTTATTTCCCCCTGGCCGAGATCCACACCCAGCCTGTGATCTCGGCCGTGCGCAGAGCTGGGGGGCGCAGCCAGCCCCACTGCAGAGGGAACATGCACCAGAGCGGAGCGCTGAGCCCTCTTTGCTGCAATTAGTCTTCTGGACAGATGTCGCTGTGCCATGGGGAGCTGGATTTCCCCAAATCAATCTACTCAGCAACTCTTCACTTGTCATTAGAAATGAACCCAGCGCTGCCTGCCTGCAAGGCCCACTGGTGAGGGGGCCACCGCCGCCGTTCCCGGCAAGTGCCCCTCTTGGAGCGTGTCTGACTGGGGCTCTGCCCTCCCCGGGCGCGGAGCAGCCAGCACGGCTCAGTCTAATTGCTTTGTGTTTTGCAGCCTTAGCCCTGACGCGGGGAGGGGAGGGAGATGATCAAAGGCCGCAGGGTGGAGATGAAAAGGCAGAGTGGGCCTTGCTGTGTAGCGATGCTCTCAGCCCTCCACTTTATTCGCTCCTTTCTCTCGGGTGCTGCCGACAGCCAGAGGCTGCAGCGTCTCTTTGCTGGGGCTGACTTCCCCCCACCCCCCGTAACAGCTCTGTACTCCGCCCGAGGCGCTCCTGGATAATGCCCACCCGCACCCGTCTTCCTCAGGACAGGGCTCCCTTCCCGGCCTGCCCAGCCCGCTCCCGCAGAGAGCACCTACACTGGCCCCTCCGGCTTCCTCGGCACCATGGCCCTTCTCAGGCTCCGGGGCTTGGAAAGCAGGCGCTGACCAGCCTGCCCCGGGCGTCTCCAGTCTAGCTGGGACCCCATTGCTCCCAGCTGGTCGCCTTTTCCCCGGGGCCCGGAGAGATGAAGTAACTCCGCCAAGGTCACACACAGGAAACCAAGTCCACAAGTCCAACCTCCCTCCCTCCCTCCCTTGGCTTCCAACTCCAAGGCAAAGCTGCCCCCTGGGGACCCCGCCTCTGGCCCCGCCGCCTTGCTGCTGGCCCCTGACCTGTCCCGGAGCTGGCCGGTGCTTGTTTGCGTATCCTGGTCCCGGCTTTCCCTGGAGACACTGAGTCACTTCTTGCCTCAGATCCAGAGGTGAAAGTAAGCCGGTCCGGTCCGGTCCGGCGTACTGGCAAGAGCCAGTACACCATGCCTGACTGCGGCGGGGATTTAAAGGGCTCTGGGCTCCCCGCTGCTGCAGGGAGCCCAGCAGCGGCTGAAGCCCTGGGCCCTTTAATTTGCTCCTGAGCCCCGGGGGCTCCCCGCCACCTCTGCAGCCGGGAGCCCTGGGGTGATTTAAAGGCCCTGGGGCTCCCAGCCACAGCCAGTGCCCCAGGGCCTTTAAATCCTGAGAGGCCCCGCCTCTTCTGGTCGAGGCCACGCCTCTTCCGGATGAGACCCCGCCCCCCTCGGGACTCCGGCAGTACCAGTAAGTCCTGTAAGTTACTTTCACCCCTGCTCGGATCCTTCTTCCCTCTTTAGCTGGTGAACGCACGCTCGCTCTCTGGGGAGAGCTGGGGGATGAAAGCGGGGGGGAATTGCTACCAATCTGCTTTGCACCCTGGGACCGCGCCAGGGGCCAGATCCCCAGCGTGGCACCAGAGCTGTGCTTGCGCCTGGCGCTGGGCAGCGTTCTCACGCCCCCGGGATCCCAGTGACTGACACCTCCTGGGGTCGCTCTCGGTTTGCACCATCTATGGCCTGCGAGGTGTGGAAGGGTGAACATGAAGAAATCTAGTGGGTCCCATGCAGGGCCCTGGGACCGCGGGGAGGGAATTAGTGTGAGCCCCGGCAGCCCGCCCGGGCTCGTGCTCTGAAACAATTTGATTTATTTCGATCTCTCCAATATCATACACTGCATTTATAAACGTCAGCGCAGAAACGTACAGGGCCGGCTCCCACTCCTGGCTGAGGAGAGTCCTCCATCCTCAGCAGCAGATAAAGTTTTCTCCTGGTCTTGATTTATAGGAGCTGATACCATCGGGACGTGCGGGAAAGCAGGGAAAAAACGAAAGCCAAGGCAGAAAAACCCCTAAACAAGCGAGAGCTAGAGGGAGATTTATGAGAAAAGGTTGGGAACTATATTTAAAAGAACCCCCCAGCGACTGAGTCTAACTGTGCAAGAAATGAATCCAGCCCCGCGCCCTCCCGAGCGCTACCGGGCTCGCCGAGATGCAAGGAAGAGCCACAAACCTCCAGCGCTTGGAAACAGAGCCACTGGAGCCCTGGGGCTTTATCCCTGGCCAGCACGCGGCGGGGCCGGACTCTCAGCCTGCAGCTTGCTAGCACCAGTGTGGAAGTAGGTAACACGTGGCTTGGCACACCCCGTTTCTCGCTGGGGCAGTGGGGTTTGAAGGGGAAAGTGCAGCTGCGGCGAGTGAGCGTGAAATGCGGCTGCAGTGAATTCCCCATTGCTCAGCTGGGGTGAGGTGTGGCACCCTGGGGGCAGGCTGTGATACCCGGGCCAGGCGCAGGGCAGTGCGGAGAAAGAGTGGCCCACATGTTAGGGCACTAGCCTAGGGAGACCTAGGGTCAATTCCCTGCTCTGCCACGGACTCCCTGTGCGCCCTTGGGCTAGTCACTTAGCCTCCATGTGCCTCAGTTTCCCTTCTGTACAATGGGGATGATAGCCCAGCTGAGGAGACGCAGCCGGTTCTGGCCAGTGGGAGGACAATGGGCTGCAGAGTGAGGACCCAGTGACCTAACCAACCGGTTCCAGACAGAGGAGAGAAGCAGGAGCACCCTGTTTACCTGGAGAGAAGACAATGGACAGAGGCAGGGCTGGGGCCGGTGATCTCAGATGCCCAGCTGCGAGCAGGTGGGCTCGGGGCTGGAGAGGGGAAGCAGGCAGAGCCCACCTGGTTGCAGAGAGACTGGGATGTGCTGTGCTGAGGGAGGCCAGGCCTGAGTGTCAGAGAGCTTCCTGTGCTGTGTTCAACTCTCAATAAACCCTCCTGTTTCATGCTAGCTGAGAGTCACTCCGGTCTAGAGAACAGGGTTGCATCAACCCTTTCAGGGGTGGAGGCCCCGGGGGTCCAGAGCGAGTGGACTCCCTGAGGGGGCCCACGGCAGAGACAGACGTGCTAAGGCTCAGAGAGGTGCGGATCCAGGAGATGGAGGGGGCTGACCCCGAGAGAGAGTGGACCCCCGAGAAGGGCTGTCTCACTAAAAGAGGCACCCCCCACCACAGACCGCATGGGGCCAAGAGTGGGCACGATCTGTGAGTCCGTGACAGGCTTGTGCTGGCAAGCGATGTGTGCCACACCGGGCAGGAGGCTGCAGCTCTCTGGCCTAGATCACAAGCCCAGGCGGTCTGACTTTGCCAGAGTCTGTCTCCCCAGTGAAATTCCCACGTGCCCCAGACAAAGCCTGCCCCCAAACAGACCTGCTGTCGCAGCTTCTGGGGCTGAGGCCAGCACATGCCTGCAGAGAGACACCCCTGAGGGGAGCCCAGGGCCGGGGATACCAATACCAACAAGAGTCAAGCCCCAAACTCCTGCCAAGGTCTAAAGAGCCCTGGCTGGCTTCTCCCCGCTTCCAGGGCCGATCTAACCTCCCTCCAGACAGAGGAAGTACTGACATTAGTAGAAGCTTTGATGTGATTATTCCCCTCAATTCGGCACAGGTGAGGCCACAGCTGGAGTATTGCGTCCAGTTTTGGGCCCCCCCACTACAGAAGGGATGTGGACAAATTGGAGAGAGTCCAGCGGAGGGCAACAAATATGATTAGGAGGCTGGGGCACATGACTTATGAGGAGAGGCTGAGGGAACTGGGCTTATTTAGTCTGCAGAAGAGAAGAATGAGGGGGAATTTGATAGCAGCCTTCAACTACCTGACGGAGGGTTCCAAAGAGGATGGAGCTCGGCTGTTCTCAGTGGTGGCAGATGACAGAACAAGGAGCAATGGTCTCAAGTTGCAGTGGGTGAGGTTTAGGTTGGATATTAGGAAAAACTATTTCACTAGGAGGGTGGTGAAGCACTGGAATGGGTTCCCTAGGGAGGTGGTGGAATCTCCTTCCTTAGAGATTTTTAAGGCCCGTCTTGACAAAGCCCTGGCTGGGATGATTTAGTTGGGGATTGGTCCTGCTTTGAGCAGGGGATTGGACTAGATGACCGCCTGAGGTCTCTTCCAACCCTAATCTTCTATGACTGTCCTATAAATCTCCAGAAAGGCCTGGAGTCAGGGCCCTGTCCGGCCACCCAAACGGGGCAATTCCTGGGGCCGGAGCCGATCTCTGAGGAAATGGGTTGGATCCGCGGCTCCGCTCAGGTACTCCTGACCCATGCTGATGTTCTGCTGCCCCGTCGCATGCCTGGGTTCTGCTCGCTCGCCGTAACTGGGCTTAATGCTCGCTCCGTGCCTGGCCCAGGGCCGGCTCCGCTGTGATGCTGGTGAACTGGCTGGCCCGGCACATGCGGGCGTTTAATACTTCTGCACACGTAATAACTGTGATTGCCTTTATTAGAGAATTTAATGAAAAATGGAGAGGAGGGGGGGGAGAAACCCTGGCCTGTGAAAAGCAGCTAATAAGATTCTGCCCGAAGTGTGGCGAGGAAAGAAAAGGGGGAGAAAGCACATTAGGAACCAGATAATGAGATAAATGAAAGACCGCGGGGAGGATAATTTCTGCAGATGACTTGCTGGGTGGTTGTAAAAATGTTAATTTGCTGATCTCTCCCCCACTCCCCCTGCCTGGCGCTGGGTTGTTCCTCCGGTTCCTGGCCTTGCCTCTTGTCCGGGATCCAGCTGCTTTCAGCCGGAGGCTCCAGATGGTGGGGAGCCGGGGTCCTTCTGGTGCAATAGTAAGGAGTCCCGGCACCTGGTGCCCCGTGGGAACCTGCTGATTTCAGTGGATTTGTGCTGATGGCATCAGTGCGCGGGCCTGTGCCGGACTCCCCTTGCTCCAGGAGCTGCGGGGGGTTCGCAGGCAGGGAGCCCCGTTGTTCCAGCCGTGTCAGAGGGGTGGATACAGACAGAGCTGTGGTGTTGCTCTCTAGGACGCAGCCCCTGCTGCCTTTGCCAGTGGGTTACGTGAGGCTCTGAAATGCCCGCCAGTGGCCTCCTGCAGCCAGCTCTGGCAGAGGGGCTGTGGGTACGCGGCAGGCAGGGCACCGGGCGGCGGTGCCAAGCTGCCTCCAGGAGGATCCGGCTCAGAAGACCCAGGCTGGCCAGCGAGTGCGACCAAAGCTTTGGGGCAGGGGCCGGAGCAGATTCCCGAGGTACACAGTGGGGGCGGGGGGGAAGAGCACTGCAGCCTGGCGGTCGCTGGGACCAAAGGGAAGAGCCCGGCGCCAGGCCGTGGAGAATCACATTAGCAGCCACCTCCTGCCCCGACGCCGCCTCCCGTGGGGACAGGGGAGCTCTGGGAGGCTGCAGTGGCCAGCGACCGTGCGCCCTGGAGACCCGGCGCAGGCCCCAAGCCGGCTCTATGGCCCCTCAGCAGCACCTTTGTGCAGAGCAGAGACCCACCCAGCTCGGTGCACATGGAGCCTCACTCTGGCTGCTGTCCTCGCCCAGCGGGGCGCCCTGGGGCTGCAGGACACTGGGCCCTCGCTGCCAATTTGCAGGGCACTTGATCGCGCCTGTGAACGTGCGCCACAGAGACCCACGTGCACTGTCTCCTTAGGGGGCGACCCACCAAACCTGCCAGGCCCCAGCATGCACTGAGCCTGCCTCCCTGGAGCAGGGCATGCTGGGAGCTGTAGTTCCTGCAAGCTGCACATCAAGGATGGCCCGAGGTCCTGAGCAGCCCGTGGGGAGCGACGACCGATCTGGGGCATCTCTGCAGAGGGTGCGCGTTAGGCTGTGCTCTCCCCAAGTTTCTCCTGGCCACCCCGGGGAGACGCTGCAAATTGCCAAGTGGATTTTAATCTTGTTCCTGGTGGTTTAATTGTAGGAAGGAGGAGGAG
This sequence comes from Trachemys scripta elegans, assembly GCF_013100865.1. Classification (NCBI taxonomy): domain Eukaryota; kingdom Metazoa; phylum Chordata; order Testudines; family Emydidae; genus Trachemys; species Trachemys scripta. Next base: position 1,849,272 of record NC_048315.1, on the reverse strand, counting down.
GGGTGAGGAAAGTCAACTTCCCTGTGTTTACACATCAACATCTTAATAACCACCCATTCCGAGGAGTCAGCTAGGAAACATAATTGAACAGCAAATGAACGGCTGTTTACCCCGCGCCAGCTTGGCTTGCGAGATGTTTTACTGTGTACAAAAATTCGCCTTTAAGTAATTTTCCAATTTGTATTGCTGAGCATGTGCGGGTTTAATTGCCGACAGGAGAGAGAGGGAGTTCTGTTCTGTGCAAAGGCACCGGCTCCTCGCACTTGTGCTGAATTCCTGATCGGAGGATCCCCACGCTCCTGGAGCAGCGCTCGGCGTGCTAGGAGGTGTGCAGGTCTCTTGTCAACTCCAGACTTTTAGCATGAGGCTCTCAGTGTTTTTTTGCTTTTCTTAAAGTCCCACCTATTGGGCTCAGGTGGCCGAGCTCAGAATCTCAGCTGGTTTTAAGGCATGTTTCTAGCCCTCCTGGTTGCTGATAAAAGCTGCAAAACGTGACCCAGGTGTAACCTGAAGGCTCTGAAACAAGGACAATGGCAGAGCCCCCCACCCACCCCCATCTATTCACTTTTTAAATCTCTTGATACTTAGCTAACCGTGTGAGTTTTTGAGGCCTGTCTCCCGAGCACATCTGGGGCGAGTGTATCTGCACACCTCAGGGAAGGGCGTTTGCATCTGAGAAGCTCCCCAGGCCGTGCACCCTCCAGGCTGAAGCGGGACTTGAAAGCTGATGACACTTGGGGCCGGCCCAGCGCAGAGGGCAGGTTTCACCAGTTGTGTCGTGCAGAGTGTGTACCTCTCACACAGACACACGCAGGTTCGTGCGAGCAGCGTGCTGGGGTGTGAGGCCGGTGGGGGCGGTCCTCATGGCCCGGGGGGTGGGCAGTGCACCTTGCCCTGCCTACAATGAGGGGGTGAGCACCCATGGGTGTGGTGCGAGGGTGCTGCTTGTGTGTTGTGTTGTGCTGGCCCCCAGAACACACCCTGACAGCTGCTCTGCTAGGTCGTCGTCCACAACCTGCTGCAGGAAAGAGCAGCGCACAAAGTCTCTTCCCCCAGCACTCTCGGCTGCCACCCACCTCCCCTTCCCGGGTCAGCTGCCCGCTCTGCCGACCCCCCCGGCGTGTGCAGCCGAGTGACAGCTGGGCCCGGGCGTTGGTGCGGCTCTGCAGGAGCTGGGCTGTGATGCAGGCCGGCGGCTCTGGCGCTCAGCGGGGGAGGAAGAAATTGAGCCCCAGCTCTGCCCCCGGAAGCCTCTTCACGGCCACCTGGCACCCTAAAGCCTTCCTCAGCGGCCACAAGCCGCTCCCCTTCCTGCGCTGATTGTATTTACACTGGTCTCGGCGGCTACGAATTCCCCGGGGGCCCCGATCCAGCCGCCCCAGGCCGCGTCGCCATTCCGGTTCCAGCGCCTGTCCGCCGCGGGGCCTTTCCGCCTTCTCTTCGCTCCATTGAAACTGAAAAGCTAATTGAACCCCAGTTTTCTCTGCTTTGATGTGAGCCGAGCTGGGCCCGCTTGGGCCCTTCCGCCGCGCTCGGGGTGAAATCCCAGCTGCAAGCGCGACAGCCTCCCGTGTGCATGGGGGCGTGGGGGTGTGCATGCACAAGTGTGTGTGTGTGCGCACGCGCATCCATGTGTGCACGTGTTGTGCNTGTGTGTGCGCGCATGTGTGCACGTGTCGTGCGTGTACAGCGTGTGTGGGTGTGCACGCCGATGTGTGTGTGTGCGTCATGACATTCTGCTCCCCTATGCCGGGCCGCCCAGCCCTGGTGTTTGGCGCCTACGGGCTGAAGACTCTCCCCTCAAGCTGGCTCTTTGCCTTCCTCTGCCTGCCCGGAGATTTGCAGTGACACTTGCAAATGAGGCAGCTCTGGTCCCTCCTCCGCAAGGCAGCTGATTTGATCCTAATGACATTCTGGCCCCTTCCCCTGCATCGCCTGCTTTGCAGCTGTGGTATTTTTAGCCTGGCTCTGCCCTAGCCCAGAGGAGCTAATGCTGCCGCTCTCCAGCCCCTCCAAATGGCCTCCAAAGAGGTGCCAGAGGGGTAACCGGTGAGCCTGGAAATATCCACTGATGGGGGGCCCCCCCCATTCTGGCAGGCTGTTCGCTCCCTGTGCGCTGGATGGGCTGTCTGCAGCACAGGGACGCGCGTTGCCTAGCCACACCGGCTGTGACGGACAGGCCCAGCAGTGCATGTTAGTACTGCAGAGAGCGGCATCACGGGTGCTGGTGTCCCCTGGGTGCAGGCCACAGGCCGTGCTGGACTTGCCTGGGGCCTTGGTCCCACTCTGGGAGGTTTGCTGGCTACGCCTGGCACTGAGCAGCCTAAGGCAGGTGTAGTAGGAAGAGAGCCTGAGACATAAGCCCTTGTATTAGAGCCTGGTATGAGGCAGGCCCTGCTCACAGAGTCTGGCACGAACAGGGCTGATATTGCAGAAAGTCACATTCCTAAGAAGTGCTAGTCACAGAGCACTCACACAAACATCCCGCTGTCCAGTGGTACCAGAACATCCCGCTATCAAGGATGGTACAAAAACATTCCCCAAGGATAACAGGAACACACTGACCCCTCCTAAAAGATAAGGTCAGGATGACATAATCGAGATGTTTTGATCCAACCAACATGTACAAGATGATGGGTGATAACTAGCCACATCAGGGGGCAATAACTATGTCAGCAGGGCAGTACTATCTTGTTTGTATCGGGGTGTAAAGATGTATTTCGGAGGGAGTGTCTTTGGCCTTAGGGAGGAACGGCAAGTCCCGCCATTCACTGAGCTGGTCCATTGTCACGGGCATACATGTATTAGTGGTCTGGTAGAGTCTGTGGGATACTAGTACCGTGCTTTGTTGACAATAAATCTGGCTGGGTGCCTTCGTCCCTTAACAGATCTTGTGGTCATTGGGTACTTTGCTTGAGATCTGCCATGCCAGCTGTCTGCACACGGCTGGAGCGGCACACAGAAGGAACACATACATGCAGCCCAAACATCTATCAACATCTACCCACAGGGGGCATGCTGACCAGAGGGCCGGGCATGTGCAGTGGTCCTAAAGCAACTGAGTGCAGGCCCCTTCTCAGCCAGGCTTGGAGCCCTTGGGGAGCCAGCAATGTGTCCTTGGGCAGCTCACATCTCCCCATGCAACAGCCCTGCTCAGATCCAATTCGGAGGACACCACGAACACCTGCTGGCTTCTCCTCGCCAGCCTCCACGCAGCAAGGAGCACGGTCCCAGTTACACCCAGGGAAACTGAGGCACAGAGACACCAGGTTACTTGCAGAGGGTGTCGAGATTCATGGATTCCAAGGCCAGAAGGGCCCACTGTGATCATATCATCTGCGCTCCTGCGTAGCACAGAGACCTGCCTGCGATCATTCCCGGAGCAGATCTCTTTGAACAGCAGGCAGTCTGGATTTACAGCTTGCCAGGAATGCCTTGGTCAATTGTTCCAGTGGTTAATTACCCTCGCCGTTAACAATTGACACCTTAGTTCCAGTCTGAATTTGTCTAGCGTCAGGTTCCAGCCGCTGGATCGAGTCCGACCATCTCTGCTGGGCTGAAGGGCCCGTTATTAAATGTTTGTCTCCCTGTAGGCGCTTGTAGCCTGGGATCAGGTCACAGCCCTTTGCTGTGAGCTCCCTGCGTCTGTCACCAGGGCCTTCACTTGTTCTCGTGGCTCTTCTCCGGCCCCTCTCCACTTTACCCACTGCCGCCTTGAATCGTGGGCACCAGAACTGGGCGCAGGATTCCAGCAGCGGGCAGTGCCTCGTGCTAAAATAACCTCCCTGCTCCTACCCGAAATCCCCCCGTTTACGCAGCCCGGCGTCGCACCAGGGCTCCAGGTTGGCGGCTCAGCGCTCCTGGCTCCCAGCTCTGGGCTCAGGCCACAGGCCATGGCTTGTCCCCCTTTGTCCAAGGAGCTGCTGTGTGAGGGGACGAGCTGCACCACAGCCATGTCTGGGCTAGTGGCAGAGGGTACGTCTGCACGGCAGGAAAACCCTGGAGCAATGAGGCTCCAGCCTGGGCTCACACTAACAAGAGCTGTGTCGGTGTTCGAGCTCAGGCTGGAAATCGGGCTCTGAAACCCCCCCTCCCGAGCTCCAGCCCAAGCCTGAACATCTACACAGGTATGTTTAGCCCCGTAGTGCGAGCCCCAGGCTGCAGCCCCAGACCCTGCACCTCACTGCCTTGTTTTGCTGGCTGGACGTGCCCAGAGCTGAGAAGGGCGGCAGGAAGATTCCACGTCTAGCGTATCACCTGCCATCTCTCACAGCCACTCCAAACCTCTCCTTCCATGAGCAACTCCATCCGATTGACCGAGGGCCGGGATTACAGTGCTCTGCTGCGCCCACCGGCGTCTCGCTCCCGGCTCTGCTATGTCACTGCCTTGGCGAGGGAGGAACAGGCTTGCTTTGGGTTCTGTGTCACTTGATGTGCTGGTGGCCGCTGGACTAGACTGTGCCACAGTCCCCTGGCACTAGCTTTCCGTGGCTAGGGCAGGACTGGGTGCCAGCCTGCCTGGGTTCTGTCTGTAGCCTTGCCACTGATTCACTACGTGCGGAAATCGCTCGTGTCTCTGCAGGATGATGGCAGGCCGACACGCCGGCCTTGGGCTAACCATCTGCAGGAGGGAAAGGACCCTAAAGGCACTTTGCAAATGCTGCTCAGACCGGGCAAGTCCCAGCTCATTGGTTTTTTGATAAGCCCCTAGTTTGCCCATGGGGATAAAGACTGGGCCAGTTGATTTTGTACCTGGCCTGGGAAATGGTGCTATTTTATTTATATTGTGTTCATTTATTTATCTGTTGGTTTGCAAGGTTCTAGCCGCTGACACCAATCGATGTTCAAAGCAGCTCACATTTGTGCTTCAGTTCTGGCCTTATTCTGTCACCTGAATTATGTCGCATTCAAAGGGAACGGGGCGGGGTAAAAACCCCCTGGGTGAGCTTGCAAATGGAAGGTGACTGATAATCTAGCGATGAAAAGAATAATGAAAGATTAGAGCGAGTGGGTGGTATAAATGTAACGGAAAATTGTTTCCTATAAATTTTCCCTTTCCCTCCCCACTGTTTTGTTGTCTGCTCTCGTTAGGGCCCTTACAAGGGGCTGCTTGTAACTCTCACATTTTATCTATGAAAGCACATTTGTCTACAGATTAGCAAAGCATGCAGTTTGTTTCACGGGAAACATTTTTTTTCGGTTGCAATTTATTACGTCCATAAAATATTTTGTAGCCTTTTTTTTTCTTCCAGGACCAAATAGTTTGAATTAGGGCCCTACAGAATTTAAGGTAACTTTATGTGGTTAGCTATGACACTCTCTATAATTTGGGGGGCAGTAAGAACTGTTTAATTTTGCAGACACACAAATCCGGAGCTCCTTGAAGCCAAGTGCTTTGGCGTCTGTGCAGTGTACATGTGGGGTTTTTCTTTCTTTTTGATTTAAAAAAATGAAAAGATTGCATCTCATTGGTGCAATGAATAATACATCTAAAGGGTTTTGCAAGCTGCATTTGATCCCCAGCATATTCCCCTGCGCCAGAGAGAGGGCTCCGGCGTGGCGCTGTCAACAGTTTGCTTTGTGAATGATTCTTTTTTATTTTGCAAATAACAGTAATAATAATATAGAACTACAGAAGAGTCGGAGTAAGCAAAGGCCTCCCTGGAGGTGCAGGCACGGTGGCCAAGGCTCAGAGGGGTTAAAAGAAAGGAGAAGAGAGCGGCTCTGGGCTCACACCCCCACTCCCCTGGCTGACAGATCTGGTGTTTTGGAAAACTGCCCCGGAGTGGCTATTGATGTGGGGGTTTGGTGGGGGCGGGGGAGGAGCCGAGTGGCTAAGAAGGAAGCCATGAGAGCAGGTGCGAATGTGCAAGAGATGCTTTGAGTGTCCCGTGTGCCAGGGGCCAGCACCCGGCCTCATACTGTGAACATGTCCGCACAGAGAGCGCTGGTGTGAGTGCCGTGCAGGTAGTCACACCTGGGATAGCTTTACGCTAGCTGGCCAGGCAGTGAGGACCTGGCCTCACCCCCCAGTGCAAGCCTGTCAGGGACCCCTTGTTCTTGACAAATCCAGGCTGCCTGTGACTTCTCACCATATGGTCTTCTAGGTGTTTGCAAATTGATTGCTTAATTATTTGTCCATTACTGAAGTTACGCTGGCCTCTGCAGATCAGGGTTACACTTTTCTCTGAGCAAAGCTCGTACTCCACCATTTCTTCCAGAGAAGTTTGCAGCTTCATCAAATGCACAGGCAGCCATCTCTTTGGGGATCAGTTGACAAGCATTTAACTCTTCTAAACTAAGAGCTGGGGAAGCCGACAGGTGCGGAGGAGCATGTGGTTCGGACAGAGATCTCCCTTAGGGAGGATCTATTAATGGAGATTCTCTGTCCTAGTAAAGAGGAGAGGATGGAAGATGATAAAATACAGGTAGGATCTGATGAGAAACAGTCAAATGAAAAGAAGTCCCATTCAATTACATCATGTAATGGGAGACAGCTAAAAAGTGACAAGTTTTTAAAGTGTTTATATAACAATGCTATTATCTAAATAATAAGATGGGCAAACTAGAGTGCCTCGTATTAAATGAGGATATTGATCTAATCGGCATCACAGAAACTTGGTGGAATGAGGATAATCAATGGGACACAGTAATACCAGGGAACAAAATATATCGGAAGGACCGAACAGGTTGTGCTGGTGGGGGGGTGGCGCTAAATGTGAAAGAAAGCGTAAAATCAAATGAAGTAAAAATCTTAAATGAACCAAACTGTACCACAGAATCTCTACGGATAGTAATTCCGTGCTCGAATAATAAGAATATAGCAGTGGGGATATATTACTGATCACCTGGCCAGGATGGTGATAGTGACTGTGAAATGCTCAGGGAGATTAGAGAGGCTATAAAAATAAAAAACACAATAATAATGGGGGATTTCAACTATACCCATATTGACTGGGGACATGTCACCTCAGGCCGGGATGCAGAGATAGTTTCTTGACACCTTAAGGCTTCTTGGAGCAGTTAGTCCTGGAACCCACGAGAGCAGAGGCAATTCTTGATTTAGTCCTAAGTGCAGCACAGGATCTGGTCCAAGAGGTGACTATAGCTGGATCTCTTGGTAATAGTGACCATAATATAATTAAATGTAACATCCCGGTGGTGGGGAAAACACCACAGCAGCCCAACACTGTAGCGTTTAATTTCAGAAAACGGAACTACACAAAGATGAGGAGGTTAGTGAAAGGATGATAAGGCCACAGCAGAGAAACTAAATGAATTCTTTGCATCGGCCTTTGCGGATCAGGATGTGAGGGAGATTCCCACACCCGAGACATTCTTTTTAGGTGACAGATCTGAGGAACTGTCCCAGATTGAGGTGTCATTAGAGGAGGTTTTGGAACAAATTGATAAACTAAACAGCAATAAGTCACCAGGACCAGATGGTATCACCCAAGAGTTCTGAAAGAACTCAAATGTGAAATTGCAGAACTACTCACTGTAGTCTGTAACCTATCATTTAAATCAGCTTCTGTACCACATGACTGGAGGATAGCTGATGTGACGCCAATTTTTAAAAAGGCTCCAGAGGTGATCCTGGCAATTACAGGCCGGTAAGCCTGACTTCAGTACCGGGCAAACTGGTTGAAACTATAGTCAAGAACAAAATTGTCAGACACATACATTAACATAGTTTGTTGGGGAAGAGTCAACATGGTTTGTGTAAAGGGAAATCATGCCTCACCAATCTACTAGAATTATTTGAGGGGGTCAACAAGCATGTGGACAAGTGGATAGCGTGTACTTAGATTTTCAGAAAGCCTTTGACAAGGTCCCTCCCAAAGGCTCTTAAGCAAAGTAAGCTGTCATGGGATAAGAGGGAAGGTCCTCTCATGGATTGGTAACTGGTTAAAAGATAGAAAACAAAGGGTTGGAATAAATGGTCAGTTTTCAGAATGGAGAGAAGTAAATAGTGGTGTCCCCCAGGGGTCTGTACAGGACCAGTCCTATTCAACATATTCATAAATGATCTGGAAAAAGGAAAGAACAGGAGTACTTGTGGCACCTTAGAGACTAACAAATTTATTAGAGCTTATGCTCTAATAAATTTGTTAGTCTCTAAGGTGCCACAAGTACTCCTGTTCTTCTTTTTGCGGA
>NC_048315.1:1696943-1840903 GCF_013100865.1 Trachemys scripta elegans | reverse complement strand
TCCAGTCCTACTATTCTATGCTTCTGTGACTGGCAGCAGTGCCAGCTGTCAGTGGGGTGGGTGGGGCCGTGCCGGTGGCTTTGCTCTAGGGGAAGGTTCAGGCTGGGCTTTGCCAAGCCACCAATAGAATTTGGGTGCTGTGTTCTCAGCACCAGCCCCCTGTGCTCAGACAGGGCCCAGGCCCCCCAAATCATGAGATTTACACTGTAAGGCTTTTTAAATGATTGCTGGTAAGCTGTCCGGCAGTGACTCCAGAGTGAGTTCCAACCTCAGGGCAGACTGTTAGGAACCAGAGCCCAACCCCTGTTGGCTGTCAGTTCTGTAGGTAGTTATCAGGTGTGAACTCCTCAGGTAGGATAACAGCCTCAGCACGGAGCCACAGATAGTCCCTTGGGAGCTCTCCAATCTGTCTCACCACACAGGTGAGCCGGCCTTTGTGATAGATGGTCCCTTCCACTCCCAGTCCCAAAGGCCCAGTTACTTACCCCAGGCCAATTGCACCTCAGATCGCACACCGAAGACAATGCTCGTAGCCAGTCCTGTAAACACCTATTGACAGATTTATTATGTAGGGAAAGGAAATAGGAGCGTTATTGACAAGGTTAAAGCAGGTAAATGTACAGACCCAAATGGTTACAATTGTAAGTTTCAAAAGATAATTGAAACTTCTATGATAAGCAAGACCGCCATGTCCTTTGGGCCTTACCCAGGCTAAGCACTGGGGATCAGTTGCTTACGCCTAGTAATCTTTGCTCCCCAGAGTCCAAGCAGCATAAAGATTCAGTTTCTCCTTGTTAGAGTTTTTTTTTATTCCCTTCCCCCCTTCTTCGCTGAGCAGCAAACACAGCTGATGTGAGGAATTCACTTGCAAGACGCCTCTTCATATGCGGGGGAGGGGAAGGACAACAAAGTCTTTTGTTCTCTTTAATGTTCCGCTCTAGTCCGTCTGGTGTCAATGGCCCTTCCTTGTCTGGCCAGCACTTCACACTAGCTAATGGCTCTCTCCTGTCTGGTGATTTACTCCCTCACAGAGGCTTGCAATGCAAATGCTCCAGTCTTGCATTGCAGCGTGGGATGCAGATGTTAATACGCACAGCAACTGACAAACATTCCTCAAAGTCTAACCACTAAACACACTCGGATCATCCCAATACCTATTTCAACAACACTGACGCACAGGTGTGCAGCCGGATTCCAGCTCTGTGCTTGTCAGTGTTCAGCTGAGACACGGGGACCTTGGCGTGAGCTGGCACCTGGCTGCCAGCGAACGACACAGTTCTTGGTTGGTTACCCACCTGCCGGGTAATTTTGTCGGGGTGGGGGTGTTCTTTTATGAATACACTAGGTATTGGTTGGCACTCCAGTGCTCCTGCAGGAGGTTACTTTGTGATGGTGATGGTTTTATAATACATTTAGTTACAGTCAGTGGAGGGTTCTTTTTATTTGGCTATGGCGGGTGGAGATTTTCACATTTTCAAGCTTTTCTTCAGCCATGAAAGCTAGAAACTTTCTCTTTTTTTCAATGAAAGCCAAGTTTCTCAGGTAATGCCATGAAAATCGCTACACACATGATAAAGTCACAAGAGTCAGCAGCAGACGTTCTCATTTAAAACAGACGATAACAGAGCCCAGGTCTCCTTGGTGTTAGAACTGATCATAAACCCCCTGGTGACTTATGGGGGGCGGGCGAGGGGAAATCACTGAACGTTCCCATGGCAAATTAGGTCAGTGGAAAACAATTTGAGAACGGTTCAGTTTTGGATGAAAAGCTGGCATGGGGTCCATGTCCAAAGCTATTTTTTCTTTCAGACAAGAAACCGTCAACCAGCTCTGTTTACTAGATGAGAGGGTGCGTGGGTGAGTGGAATTTACCCGCGTGCGGACATACAGCCCTCTGGGATCCAACTTAATTGGTGCCTAGGCCTTGTGGGACTTACTTAGTGCCGGGGTCTTGGCACAAGGGGGAATTTCACCCTGGATGAGTGGGTACAAATAGCCCTTTACTGGGACAATGGGAAGCAGAACCGCGCAGAGCAAAAGGCAATCGCACAGCCTGGGAAAGCGACTGTCGAGGCCCAAGGCAGGACAGAAGAGATTGTTCCTGCCCTAGATCCACACCAGTAACCAACCCCTGGCCACCCCAGGCGTGGGCTACCTGTGTGGAGTCCCATGGGACTTGTCTGTCATTTATTTGGGGATCCCTCGTTTGGCGCCATCTCATGCCTGTCCTCTCACATTTCTTATTGAGGATGTGATTGGTGGTGGCACCTCAGAGCCCCAGTCCTGGGCCAGGAGCCCGTTGGGCAAAGCACCGGCTAAACACAAAGGCGCCTTGTGACGAAATGGGACTGTTCTTAATGTGGTCTTTGAATGCTGAGTGGGGAGTGTTGTCCGGGGAAGGTTGCAGGGGAGTTTGGCTGGGACTGGCTGCATTGGGGATGGGAGACTGGCCTTGAGGAAGGAGACCTGAGCATGTAACATAAGAACCAGGAGGGGGTTGGGGCCAGGTGACACCTCTGCCTGGGAAACTGGACAAAGGAGCCGGGGGGAGGCTGAGTGAGAGGCTGGAGGGAGTTTCAGTTTGGAGCTGGCTGAGGAAATGAAGGGGAGCCTAGATGGGGCTCTGACCTTCCAACGGGGCTATGGCCTCCCTGTCCCCCCCCAAGAGGTACCTAACTGAGGGGGTCCTGTTGTCTGTACCTGCAAGACCTGTCTTGGCCTGTGTTCCTGTCATCTAAATAAACCTTCTGCTTTACTGGCTGGCAATTGGCAGCAGCTGTGGTCTCTTCCCCCCCCCCCCCCCCCCGGCGCTATCTGAAGCCTTGTGGGAAATCCAGTGCAGCCATGGGGAGGGGACCTTCCTGCGGCAGGGGGTTACTTAGGGCAGGAGCTGATGCTCACTGGGAGTAGCTTAGTGGAGAGGCCCTGCCGGCCACTGTGACGCCGGCTGGGGAAGGCAAGATGCTGCTCACTCCGTCTCGAAGGGTGTTCATGGCTCAGGGGCCCCCAGGCTGTCCGTACGGCACGCCCAGCGGCCTTTGCTCGTGCTCTGGGTGCAGCTGTGTTGGCTGCAAGCTGCTGGAGCGAGAGTGGCAGGGCGGGCAGTCCCTGCGAAGCAAGCAGTCGCCCTGAGCTCCGGCTCAGCCTGCAGAAGGTAGGGCAGAGCTTGCTCCACGCGGCTCCTCCCATCCCCCTGGCAGGGGGGTTCTGCATGCTGCTGTCTGCAGGCTCCGAGGGGCCAGCTCCCCGTGCCTGCTGGATGCCCCACGCTTCGGCCAGCGCTGGGCACTCTGCCAGTCACCTGAGGGCTGGGGTGACTCTCCTGTGGGACAGCAGCTCCACTCAGGAACCCAGGGCTGATCCTGTAGGGCCCGGGCCTACAGGTAGAGCTGTGGGGGGGGGGGGCGGTGCTTGCCCAATCTGAACTCTGTTTGAGTCAGTCCTTTCCTTGGGCCCTTGCCTTTCCCCCTCCGCCTGGGCAGGGCCCCCACCCTTTGGGGCAGGTCGAGAAGCAGATCTCCCTCCGAGCCAGGTTTCTGCACAGAGCCAGACACGTGACACTCAGGCGTCCCCAGAGACGACCTGACTGACTGTCGGAGTTTGGGGCAGGGGGAAAAGGCGTCAAGCCTCAGCCCAAAAGTGAGTGTCAGGCTGGAGCAAGAGGGAAGTGGGCTCTGTTGTTCTCCTCTCTTCACACCACTTGGCAAAACCCTTCCCTGTCTTTCCCTTCACTTCTTCCCCCTCTCTCTGTGTCTCCTTTTCATCAGGCTGTTTCCCCTGCTTTGCGCGCTGATTTATTTGACAATCAGCCTGTGTCTGTAAATGCACTGCCCCATGTCACAAATATAAAATTTAATGAGCACTTGAGAACATAACGCTTTCTCCTTGCTTGGCAAAGGCACTATGTCAAATCAATGAAAGGGCTGCTTGTAAGAAGCCGAACTTTGCCCTTGATTAAGGTCCAGGAGATGAGGATGATTTCACTGCACCGGCAGAGGAGCTGCACTGCACTGCACAACCTGCACTTCACTTTTCATCTCGCCTTTAATCAGCCACTAATCTTTTCATTCAGCCGCTGGAGGAGCCTTCCAGCCGTTGAGACTTTCCCGCTCCCTGGTGTTCGTTAGTCAGTGTTTGTGCTTCTTGGTGTAAAAGGTGCCGGGCAGGCTGCTAGCCCCTCCCTGCACAACAGGGCACTGGCAGGTTGTATTGGGTGCTGATCACACTGGGGAGTGTCCTGGGGGCGCTGCTCAGGCAGGGGGCTTGGTATAAGGGAGAGGATCCAGAGGGTGGGCTGAGCAGTCTGGAGGGAGGAGCACAGGGAGCAGCACTCCTATGGCGAGAGCTTGGGTCGGATCCTGTGTCTCATTCGGCACGCTGAGCCCCCGGCCGGGGTAAGTGCTGATCTGCTGCAGCCTGTATCTGGCGCAGGACAGCCACTGGCTCGGGTGACTCTGGGAACTCCCTGCCTCAGGTTTCCTGGGCCCTCTGTGGCCCCTGAAGTTGGGGGGTGATGAGGGTGGGGCTCTCGTGGGGCTGCCACCAGAGACCAGCCGGCTCTCCTGGATGCTTGCTGGAGCACTGCATAAGAGGTCGCACCTCCAAGGCAGCAGGCTGGCCCTGGCACCCCCGGCAGCACATGTGAGGGAGGGTCATGCCCGCTTGCTCGCGAGCTGGCTGTCACAGCTCGGGGGAGCCCTTGCTCTGAAATCCCTTCAGCCTGGCGCGTGTCTCCCCGCCCCGCCAGTGACCGTGGGGGAAGGGGGACCCAGCAGTAGCGTAGCTAGCGGGGTTCAGGGGAAGCGGCTGCTTCCCCTGACCACATTCCCCAAAAGTGGCGTCTGCGGAACGGGGCCGCGGGCTGGCTCCCACCGCTCCCAACGCTCCGGCGGAACAGGGCCACGGGCTGGCCTGCTGGCTTCCGCCTCCCGGCGCTCCCGGCGCTCCGGCGGAACGGGGCCGCGGGCTGGCTCCCACCGCTCCCAACGCTCCGGCAGAACGGGGCCACAGGCTGGCCTGCTGGCTCCTGCCTCCCGGCGCTCCCGGCGCTCCGGCGGAACGGGGCCGCGGGCTCCCGGCGCTCTAGCCAGGACTTCAGCCCTGAAAGCGTGGCCGGGGGTCTCGTATGGGGAAGCGGGGTGGCCCTGCGCATGCGCTGCTCCGTCTTTCGGCGGCATTTCGGCGCATACGCAGGGCCGCCGAAATGCCACCGAAGGACCGGCGCCTTTTTTCTCTGCTGCTCCTCCTCGGCTGCAACCCTGGCTACGCCACTGGGGCCCAGCACACTTGCCAGGGCCAGGGGACACTGCTTTCATCCTCACTATAATTCTTCAGTGGCTTAACCGGCAGCTGGATTTAAGGCCTTTCATCACTCGCCAGGATAAAATCGCCACCTCTGTGCAGCCCAGGGCACGGGATATTTATGCCTCTCTCCCGCGCTGCTCCCATAAAACTCACTCCCCGCAGCAGTGAAGAAATGCTGTGTGGTTTCCCCCCCTCCTTTGTCACAGCTGGAGCCGTTCCCTCTGCTCCACAGGGTTCAAGCCCCAATTGCAGCCGGTCAGGGGAGCTTCTCTCTGCTTGCCCCCCCCCCGGGCACGGCAGCTGCCAGCCGGGAAGCATGTTCTGCTCGTTGCCAGCTGCAGCCTGGCAGGGTCGTTTAGCAGCTGGCTGAGCTGCGGGGCACAGAGCTGTGTAGCCCAGCTCTGTTGGCAGGGAGCTCCCCTTTATCTCTCTCCTGTCTGCAGCATGCGACGCACTCGCCTGGGTCCGCCACAGCACGGGGAACTCGGCTGCGTCCGCATGAGCGGGGAGGAGACAGCGATGGGCCGAGACAGCGAGCTGGCGGAGGGGAAAAGAGCAGGAGAGGAAATGGAGCACAAGGAAGGCGCTAGCACCGAGGTGTGGGCGCAGGTGGGAAGCAGGCCAAGGCAGCGCAGGCGAGAGAGACACAGGAGGAGGGGCTGAGGATGCCAGGCCTGGCCCTTCTCCTTCACCCGCCCGAGCTGAGATCATGTCTCTTGCCAGGGCTCTCACTTGCCTGCCCCGGCTGCACTGCCCAGGGGCCCAGCCTAGAAGATGCAGACCCCCAGAAGAGCTGGACGGTGAGCCAGGCCAGGCAGCAAGACCCCCCACTCCCAGTGTGCCTGGCTCCCTCACACCCATGCCCATGGTGCCAAGGCTATCTGGCAGGGGCTGGTTGCCCAGGGTGCCGGCCGACCCATCAATTCCAAGGCCAGAAGGAACCACTGTGATCATCTCATCTGACCCCCCGGATCGCAAAGGCCAGAGACCTGCTTTCCTAGGGCAGAGCTGCTGGATGGAGCGTGGTGCCAGCATCATGGTTCCCTTCCGAACGCCAGTGCCCAGGGGCGAGTTACCAGCCTTGCCACCAGCCAGTCACTGGGAAAGGGGGCAGCCAATGAGCTGACAGCCCGTGGGGCATGCGTAGCGCGTCCTTAGACAGCCAGGGCCTGGGGCTGGAGCCCTCCCCAATCTGCAGGAGCCAGGGAATGTGCTTCCGGCCCAGGGCAGCTCTGAGTGGGGAGGTCTCCGAAGGACAGGAGCAGTTCTGGAATTCAGCGTAATTCAGTGCTAGGGATTAGCCAGCGTTGTTTGCTAAACCTCGCTGCCCTCGCCAGTCCCTTAGCAGTCAGGGGGGCACAAGGCCATGGCACCTGGTGTCCCAGGCCGGGGATGCCCAGGCTGGGCCGCGGGGGGCATGCGATGCCTGGGCTCTCTGGATGCAGGCAGCCGCTCTGTCCTGCTCAGCACAGGCTGGTGTTTGCAATGTCGTGCGAGAGATGGGGCCGCGCCGCAGAACTCCCACATCTTGGTGCCTGGGGGCGTAGGAGCCAGGGGCTGGTTTGTTTCATTAATGAGGGTGGCCAGTCAGGGGCTGGGATCCAGCTCGCAGCACCCGCAGAGCGGGGGCAGGTTTGGAGCAGGGGGGTGGGCTGGACAGTGACCAGGCCAAGGGCGTGGGCCACGTGTGGTCTCTGTGGTCTCCCCTCCCACCCCGCTGAGCAGCTATGGAGCCTGCGGGGCTGTGTGGTGTGGGTGCTGAGCCGCGTAGCTCTGTGCCCACAGGGTGAGGACAGGCTGCTGACCCGCGTGGGCTAGGACGGGGCCTGCTGGCTTTAAAGTCCCAGCAGGCACCAGCGGCAGGAGAAGTGTTTAAAGCTGGTGCTGACAAGAGCCGCACGCAGTGGCAGCAGGTGGCTGATACGTGATCCGGGCGTCAGGGGAGTCGCAGCAGGTGACATTTATTGGGAGGTTTTTAAAAAAGCCCCAACCGCCAACACCGACAGTCATTCCCTAAGAAAGGGAGCCAGAGCAAGGCAGCAAACCCGCGCTCGGAGCTGCTGCCGGGCAGGAACTGTACCACGCAGGAATCTTGGCAAGTTGTGGTCTTTCAGCAGCTGGGTAAGTATAGCTCTGTGCAGCCTGTGTGTGTGTGTACCGATGAGTGTGCGTGCAGTGTCTGCGTGTGGGAATCTGTGCACATGCAGTGTATGCGCACGTCTGCACATGTGTGCATGTGCTGTGTGTGTGTGTGTGTGCAGCAGTGTGTATGCATGCCTGTGTGTACGTGTATGCTGTGTCTATGTGTGTGCGCTGGGTGTGCGTGTGTGGCTGTGTGTACACGGGTGCATGGGCTGTGTCTGTATGTGTGTGTGCAGTGGTGTGCATGTGGATGTGTCTGTGTGTGTGCAGCAGTGTGTGTTCGTGGCTGTGTTAACTACATGCCGTGTGACTGGGGAACACGGAGCCCAAAGCGCTGATTAGCAGTGAACAGGGCTAGCCAGCCAGTGCAGAGGGCTCCCTTGTAACGAGATCGGGAGGCTGGAGGGGAGCTTTGCCTGGATTTGGGAGACGCCGACAATAACACACAGAACCTGCAGGTTTTTTTTATTACTTGACAGCTAATTAGAAGAATTAATTTACTTGGGCTTTTGCAGTTTAAAAGACATTATTTACTGGTTAATTGTTGTTATTACAAAATGTTAAATATCATTTATTTTGCCCCCCTGACTGCTAATCTCCCGGTAATTTATTAGGTAGCATGGAGCCTTAATCACGTTTGTAAGGCAGGGAAAGTCCCGAACCATGACAGGAGGAGGCGGGAATTACCAGACCCGCCAGGCGTGGAGCCGGGCCCTGCTGCAGGCAGGGAATGGAAGTTGTGCAAATGCTTAAAAGAAAAAGATTCCGATCAGATAAAAGGAAAGCGAGAGGAAGCACAGGGGAACTTGAAGAGCCTGCCTGAGGAACACAGGCCTTGCCAGAGTGGCGGGCACAGGGTCCTGTCTCTGCCAGTAGGTTCTCGGAGGAACATCCCAGTGGCAGATGTGGGCTAAGCTGCCCCCCCATGCGATCCCATCCTGATCGCTGATAGTTATTAGCTATCTAGAGCCGCTAGCAGCCCCAGCCATGGCCTAGGCCCAGCGTGCATGGCGCTGTACACACACAAGACCAAGAGACCTACAGTCTAAGAGACAATGGGAGCCTGAGGAAGCAAGGAGGCAATTTCGCTCAGCATGGTGGGCGGTGTCACAGCGCCCCAGCCGCCGAGGCAGAGACGGGCATACGCCTGGGCGTAGGAGGTTTCACGTGTGTGTTAGCCGTAACTGTGAGAACTCTGGCTGTCCTCACTCTCCACTTCCCTTGGAGCCATGCTTGGCCTCGAGCCGTGTGGCTTCGCTCACTCCTCCGCCCAGGAGCACAGGAGGTGGCTGCCCTGATCCCTCCAGGAGCCCGGCCGTCGGGTGCTGCCGAGCTCGCAGGGTCCCGGTGGGAGCGGCTGAGTGCAGAGCCATTGAAAATCTGGCCCTGTTCCTTTTGCACCTGCTCTGCACAGGTGTTGCCGACTCCACCGGGCACTGCTGAATCGGGCCTCGACTGACTTCCAACTACAGCCGTCCTTGGCCTTTGCCGACATGGAAAGTCTTAACCGGCGCAGGCAGCTGCTGCAGCTTCACCTTGGGCGCCTCTCCCCGCCGGCTCAGGACCCATATGGCCCAGCTGGGTCCCGGGGATTTGCTCCGGCCCAGGGCTGTGCAGCGTGGACAGCAAAGGGTTCGGTCACTTCCTGACTGAACCCTCCATGCAGGGCAGCTACTGTCGCAGCAGGGGCACCGTGCCCAGCTGTTGGCTGTGGGAAAGCGGGCAGTGTACGGGGCTGGCTCAGAGGGAGGCGACTCCCAGCTGAGACCAACTCAGCCCGGCGCCTGAGGGCACAGGGTGGGGGGCGGCCTGGGCATCGCCTATGGAGACACTAGCTACAGTCTGCACAGGTACCTGTCTTGGGGCCCTGTAGCAGTAACGGTGACACACACACACAAAGGCAGCCAGCCCGGTGCCTGTGTGGAGATGCCAGATGCAGGTAAAGCCCATGTGACTGTTGGGTCCCCAGCAAACTGACACGGGAGGGGTTGGTGGTGCAGGGCAGAGGGGAGGGGGCATCAGGAGGAGCAGTATTAGAACACCTGGACCTTATAGCCTCCCCCAGGTAGCCAGCCAGCCCTGCCCTGCCCACTCACCTGCACCACTTCAGTTACATTGGAAGTGGGGTGCATCCACACTGCACGGCACTGCTTTAAGTGCCACCGTCGGGAGTTATTTCCATCCAGGAAGGTCTGGAGACCCGTGCGTGGACACATGGCAAGTTCTCACCGAGCTGAGGGTCAGACGGTGCCAATCTGGGATGAGAGCTGGGATCACCGCAAGAGCCGATTTTGCTGCCTTTGCTGGGCTGCAGTGCAGTGTGAATCCTGCGGACTCCCATGAGCCGTCTCCTTGGAACAATGGGCCGGCTAGCACGTCTTCAGCCAGGCGCGTGGGCAGGCCTCGGCCCGGCTTTGTTCCTTTGCAAAGGGCCCTGGATGCACTCGGGAATCAGCACCAGCACCAGAGGAGAACACAGGGACGTTTTTCAAATTTACATCTCTCCACACACTCTTTAAACCATCTTTCTATTCCCCCGGTCCCCGCAGTGCGGCTCATGATTCACGACCTCCTGGTTTATCAACACGTTTTATGCTAAAGAATTGCTTTCAAGCTGAAGCTGCTCTCCAGCTCCCGCTGGGTTTACAGGCTTTTACTAAGTTTTTAGGTATTTAAAATGCAGTTTGTAATTGATCAGACAATGCCGCTGCAGCCCCCAGCCCCGGTGGAAGCTTGCTGTGGGCACAGGTGGGCAGTCCCTCTGGGAGCCCCAGGCAGGGGGTGCTCTGCTGGGGCAGAGGGCAGGAAGGGGGGAGCAGAGAGAAAAGGGGGTTTCTAAGTGAGAAACCAACTCTTCCTTCAGATGAAGAAACTAATTTCAAATCCCACTGCTCCGGGAATCAGGAGAATTGTGCTGGAAGCGAATGCAACAAGAAAGGAAATGTGAGCTGCTGCGGAGTCAAACGCTGCCATTGGACCAGGCGCAAACGAGAACGGGGCGGGCGCCTTCTCTCCCTGGGCTGCAGCTGAGCAAAGCGCCTGGCTGGCTAGCTGAAGTGGAGTCTTAGTAGGCATACACCGGGTCCTGGCGCATCCTGGCTTTGCCCCATCCTCTCCCAGCACCACCTGCCATGCAGAATCAGCTCCCAGGCTACCCTGAGGGCTGGGGTTGGACTCGGGCAGAGTCCTGGGCCTGGACATGTAGGGTTTTTCCCAGCTCAAGGCTCATCTATTCTGCCTAGGCTGGTGCGTCTCAGGCCATCAGGCTCCTAGGTCCGCGTGTGAGGCGGCAGAGGGGCTCGAACGGCGCTGGGTCCTTTTGCCTTACGTCTCCAATGCAATTAACGAGAAGACACACATGGCTGCTATTCCCTGCTGTCCCCCACGTGCCCCCTGTATCGCTTGCGAGCACGAGGCCCGGCTTCCCTTGCCCCAGTGGTCAGCCTTTTCCTTCCCTTTTAATTAACTGAGCTGTGCCCTGAACAACAAAACGTTGCCTGGAAATTTAATCTCTGCAGCTTTCAACTGGTTACCTAGAAAATAGGCAAGAATGTTCAATTACCACAGCTGCTGCAGACAAGATGTGCTGGTCTCACGGCTCCTTTCATGCAATCTCCTGCCCACACCCGCCCGGAGAGTGATTGCTGCTTGGTCAGCGTGCGGCTCTGCTCCCACAGGCCAGGGAGCTGCACGGCCTGTGAGCCGGGCCACCAGGAATCAGCCGAGTGGGTTCAAGGCCCTTCTCTCTGATAGCACATGGCCCCCGGGGGCACTGGGTTCCTTCGCCCAGCTCTGACAGGCCAGGTGATGCTAATCAGTGCATTTCTGTGCTGACACCTGGAGTGCTGGGAAGGGTGGCTGGGCCACCCAAAGGGCAGGCCCCAGATACTGGCGCCCTGACAGTGCAGCAAAGCACCTCTCTGTTACGGCTGCACCAGTGCAAACCCTCAGCTGCAAGCAGGAGCCCTGGCCATAGGAAGTCGCGGCCGGGCAGATCAAGTGGTGGAGGGGCTGTGAGGGGCAAGGACCCTGGGGAGCAGCAGGGAGGTCTTACCCCACATTGCACTGAGATCTAGGATCTGATTTCTACTAGTCGACCATCGCGTTGCTGCTGGCTGGAGGCCCCTAGATGCCGGATCCCCTAGCGTATGTGCGGCAGTTAGTGGCTCGGATATTACCGGCGGGTGTCTTCAGGGGTGCGAGCCAAGCACCCCCGTTTGCGCTTGCTGATTGCACGTGTATTCATCACTGAGGCAGGCCCTGGGAACCGACGGCCTCTCTCCACACAGCGTGGGCAGCGGCAGTGCGAGCTACCCCAGGGCTTGGCGGGAGAGGCCTCCCTCGAGTCCCCCGGTAGAGCTGCACTGAGACGGTCTCTCTCTGGCGCTGGTCTCAGCGCCCTGCACGAGCCGCCCTGCTCCATTAAGGGCGAGCGCCTTCCCTGCGTTTGCCAGTGTGAATAATTCACCACTTTCCCTGGTTTGATCATGTTCCTTGCGGGCGCCAGCTCTTTGAATGGCTGTACCTGCTTCAGCTTTTCACGCAGAGCAAGACGAATAATTCATTATCCATGAAATGTTAAATGGCAAAAATGACTCCTCTGCCGCTGGCTGCACACAATCGACGGTGCCAGGGAAGCCCGGCTTTGCGGCCGCTAATTCAGGGGGAGCTGGGTGCCCCGTGCACCCCTGAGCCCTGCGTGGGGCTAGGGGGAGGGGGCTGTGGCATGGCGCTAACACACTAGAAGAAGATGAAATGAACATGGCCCACATTAAATGGCTTAAAAGCTGGCGAAGCGATTGGCGTGGAAACGGGACTCATCACGGAGAGGGCATGTTTCTATTGGGGTCCTGCAGGGATCGGCTCTTGGCCCTGTGCCATTTAACAGTTTTATCAAAGACCTGGAAGAAAACATAAAATCGTCACCCATCCAGTTTGCAGATGACACAAAAATTGGGGATTGGTAACAATGAAGAGGACAGGTCACTGATGCGGAGATCTGGACCACTTGGTAAACTAGGTGCAAACAAACCACATGCCTTTTAATACAGCTAAATGCAAGTGTGCCCATCTAGGCCATGCTCACAGGGTGCGGGACTCTAGCCTGGGTCACAGGAACTCTGGAGAACCTTTGGGGATCATGCGATAAGCCCCCAGTGCGACGCTGTGACCAAAAAGGCTAATGTGCGCCTGGGCTGTAGAAAGAGGGGAAGCTCGGGTAGGAGCAGAGAGGTTATTTTACCTCTGTGTGGCACTGGTGTGACCGCTGCTGGAATCCCGTGTCCAGTTCTGAGGTCCACAATTCCAGAAGGACGGTGGTAAATTGGGAGGGTGCAGAGAAGAGCCCTGAGAATGACTAAGGAATTAGAAAACCTGCCTTACAGTGATAGATTGGCTCATTGAGTCTATTTAGCTGCACACAGGTTCAGGGGTGACTTGATCCCAGGCTGTAAGTACCTGCACGGGGAACAGAGATTTGCTACTGGGCTCTGCAATCCAGCAGAGAGAGGTCGACCCCGATCCCATGGCTGGAAGTTGAAGTGAGACACATTCAGTCTGGAAACAAGACATGCATCACCCCCTGGACATGGTCATGTGGATTCTCCACCACTGACGATCTGTACAGTGAAGAAGAGACCTGCTCTAGGGATTACCTGGGGCAGGTCTCTGGCCTGTGCTACACAGAGGGTCAGACTCGATGGTCACCGTGCTGCTTCTGGCCTGCACTCCAGGAATCTCTGATGGTGCTGCTGCGGGGTCCGGCGCCGAGGAGCCAGCGTGCGCGCTTTGCTTTACCCTGGCCCTTCTTCGATTAGAACTCAGGGCCTTGGGAGCAGCCCAATGAACGGGGCTTGGAAATCCCATTTCCCCTGAACTCTGCAGTGCCCTACGCGCTGCCAGAGGCTCCATTCACGTGCCCCAGGCCTGCCTGTGCTGTGCGTGGAGCCAGCGCTCTGCCTCTCCCACGGGGCCTTGGTTAGCAACTCGCACCCCGCCTGAGCCAGACCCCTCACCTCCCCCCTCTGCCTTCGGGTGCTCGGCAGGAGTAGCAGGAAGGCTGGTCCCAGCAGGCAGGGTGCTTGCTGGTGCAGCAGCAAGACCTTCCTGCTGGCAGCCCAGAAGTCTCTGCCCACAGAAAACCAACCTCCTCCTAAGGAAACTTTGTCTGGGAAGCCAGTTCTCGTGCTCCGGGAGGGCTGACAGTAACAAACGAGCCGCGCTCCCCGCGGCAGCTGCAATCTGCTTGGGTTTCTTTATTTCCTTAGTCATCTCTCCAGCCCTGGGCTGGGACCAGCCGTCCTGTGCTAACCCTGCCGAACAGCGGGGGGCAAAAAGCTGCTCCGCGCAGCACAAGAGCAGGACTTGGCAGGAGGAAGGGGGGATGGATGGGAGGGGATAGGGGACGTGGGAAGGTCCAAGCTGCATGGGTGTGAATGATATGGGGGGAGCTTGGATTATGACACCCCTCTGGAAGGGGGTAAACTGAGGCACAGAGCCTGTTGGCCAATAGCCTTGCTAGCGCCCGGCAGGTAACCTTGGAAATGATTCCATACCTGGCAAACAACCAGCTGTATATCAGAGCCATGCCAGGGCCTGGTGAGCTGGGGCGAGGGGTGAATGCTGCACCCCAAGGTGCTGGGGAAGTGGCTTTGCTGAGTGGAGCAGGGGCCTTTCAGCGCAGCCGTGTGCAAACCAGGGCACACTGGAGACAGGGGCTGAGTGGGGCTGAAGGTGCGAGCCAGGAGCTCGCTACACGAGGGCTAGCAGGGCAGGAGGGAGCAGCCCAGCACCATTAACGCCCCAGGCCTCACCCCCTGCCCTGCCTCAGCCTAAGGCCAGCCTGGCAGCCTGCACCCCCAAGCCAGAGGCTCTGAGACTGAACCTGCTTCTTTAGGTGAAGGTGCAGCGGGGGGGCACCTCGTGGCCTCAGAGGAGGCTGCGGTGGGCATTGAGGGGGCAACGTGACCACGCCTTGATGCTGTCAGCAGGCCTTGGCATGACGTGAAGGGGCATTTTGCCTTCCCATATGGAGACGTTGCTGGCTGTCACGGAGTCACAGGATTGGGGCGATGCCCCAGCTTTTAAACTGTCCCTTGGAGGAAAGTTTCAGTGTGCCAGACCCCCAAGGGGGCCCACTCTTTGTATGTACGTCATGCCTGAAATGCAGCCACCTCTGGGGTGGAGAGCAGCAACCAACATGTGACTAGCACCATGCACAATAATGGGCCGGAGGTCGGTTCTCCAAGGGCACCAGGGAAACACGACTCCCAAGACTAGTGCCCTGCGTTGATCTCCATGCAGGGCAAGGCATGTGTCCTGAGCCAGATGTACAACCGCAGCAGGTGAAACCACAGCGGCTCTGAAGGGGAAGGCGTCTCCTGTCCCAGCTGGTGGCGTGGTAAGCCGGGCGCTGAGAGCCAGGCACGTTGGCAGGGACACAGTGACTGTGTCTGCAGCGTGGCAGGAGGGGGTCAGTGACAGGGCTGCGCGTGGGGGGTTAATGAGTCCTGACTTGTGCCTCAGTCGCTACAAAGCACCTCCTGCCCGCCAAGCCCCCTCTGCAGTGCTGCACCCGACGCTGGGGGCGCGCTCCCGGCACCGGCCTCTCACCGGCAGGGAAGCAGAATGGGAGAACGCTGGGGGCAGCCCGAGGCCCTCGCTGCAGAGCCCTCCTCCCCAGATGGCAGATCTCTGGGGCCGACCTTGGGAATTACAGTCCGGGGAGGGTGGGGTTGAGATCAGATGGGCACTCCTACAAGGCACAGGTGGGAACCCCTCTCCCCAGGGGATGTGCTGTCACTGCGGGCTCCTGCTGTCCCTCCCTGTAACCTCGGAGAAGGTGGCTGTTAGGGACCAGCTCCCTGGCCGGCAGTGAGCTCAGAACCCCATCTCCTTCCTCCTGCTGTGTCCCCATGCCCACGGCGCTGCCGCAGCCCTCTGTGCCAGCCTCACGTCGCAGCCTCTTTGCTAGCAGCTGGGCACGGCTGCCAATAAATTCAGAGAGCGAGAGAGAGACGAGCTGGAGGGGAAAAAAAGCCCTGGCCTCCTTTGTCCCCGCATGTTCCTCTTGACCCTGGTTTAAATTAACTGGAAGTGATTTTCATGGCAGCAAGAAATCAGTTTCCTAAAGAAGCGTGTGAGGGTCAGGAGAGCCCTGCCACGCTGCACTGTAAAAATGAAATACTCGCAGCGCTGGCCCAGCCAGATTGATGGGCCTGTCTGAGCAGGGAGGAAAACAGCGCTGGGCTGAACGTCCCAGCTCTGGAGACATTCAAACTAGGAGACAGGGAGAGTTTGTGTTTGGTGCTGTGTGTCGGTGTGGGTGTGTGTCTTTGAATGTTGGTGCAAGCTGTGTGTGTGTGGTGGTGTCTGAGTGCGTTAGTGCAGGTGTGTGTCTGTGTGTTGGTGCAGGCACTGTGTGTTTCTGTTGGTGTTGGTGTTATCTGGGTGTGTTGGTGCAGGCTGTGTGTGTGTTGTTGTGTGTTGGTTTGGGCTGTGTGTGTTGATGTTTGGGTGTGTTGGTGCAGGCTGTGTGTGTTGGTGTTGTCTGGGTGTGTTGATGTAGTCTCTGTGTGTACGTGTATGTGTGTTGATCTAGGCTCTGTGTGTGCATATGTGATGCAGGCTGTGTATGGGTGGGTGTGTTGATGCAGGCTCTGTGTGTGTGTGCATGTGTGTGTGTGTGTATGTTGATGCTGTCTGTGTGTGTTGTTGCAGTGTGTGTTGTGTTGTGTGTTGATGCAGTATGTGTTGTTGCAGTGTGTGTGTGTAATATTAGATAAAAATTCTAGTTCCATCTAGCTCTCTGCCTACTGTTTGGAAGCATTTCCCTCAGCAGCCGGCTCATCTGTGATGTCACAAGTAACCTGTGACGACATCACAGCCTCTCGGCGCTCAGGGAGCCACAGGGGAGGAATTCAAAGCGGTAGAATTACGGTGCCTGGCAGTGAGGGAAGCGTGTGCCCTGCCGTCCTGTTCATTTCATGTTAAGCAAACATGGGGCTACCTGCTGTACGCTTCCAAGAACAGCTGCTGGAGCCCTGATGTTTACCAGAAAGTGGCTCTGAGACGCTGGCATTGTGCAGTTCCACGTCCATTATCCCTCAGCGGTGCCGGCTCAAATTTGCCCAAATTACAAGCGAAAAACTGTTTCTTTCTCTAGCTGCCAGCCCGGCAGGCTCCTCCCAGGGATCACTCAAGCTGGCCACTGGCTGGCTCACGCCTCATCCCCAGGAGCGAAGATTCTGCAACTGAAGCTTAATTAACAATTCTCCCGGTGATGAGCCCCCCAGAGCCAGACCATACCAGACCAGGTCCTTCTCCCTTAGCTGGGCTGGCTCCGCAGGGCCAACCGGAGAGAGAAGGAGCTGGTGCGAGGGTGTGTGGCTCTGCCAAGGCCTTGCTGCAAGCGCCTGCCATCAGCAAGCGGGAAAGGGCTCCCGGCCAGGCCACAGGGCTGAGCTGCACTCGCGGATGCCAGCTCCGGTACTGCTGTCCCCAGGCACTCAGCAATCGGGAGCCGGGACTCCCCCAGATCAGGTGAGTTTTAAATGATTCCAGCTTGGCCTTGCGGTTTGTGAGCCGGGCAGGGCCACATCTCCAGCGTATCCTGCAGCAGCAGGGTTAGAACGTGAAATGGCTTCTTAGAAGCTGTTTCTCCTGCAGTCCCAGGCCTCCAGGAGCTGGGGCTTTTGGCAGGCACCAGCTGTCACGAGCTCCCAATACAGCTGTGTGAGTTGGCAGCGCTGACCATGGGCCTTTGGTTAAGCTCCCGCCCCGCACTGGAAGGGAAGAGCAAAATGAATTCTTGGGCCAGATCCCCGGCTGGTGTAAACCGGAGTAGCTTCAGGTCTTTGGCTGCTGCAGAGGCAAGGACGGGGGAGGTAATAGCTTTTATTGGCCCAGCTTCGGGGCATGTAGAGCCCTTCCCTAAGGCTGGGGCCGGGGCGCTGAGAGTCAGGAGCGGATTGGTCAGTGTAAGGACTTCACACCCGTTGCACGAGCCCATTGGAGGTTAACACTCAGCAGGAGACGGGGGTCAGTGGGCTACAGAGTGCTGTGATGAGCCATAAATCCAGGTCTTTCCCGAGGCTCTGCTTTTTAGTGTCTAGCCAAGCCGTGAAGTCCAGTGCCCGGGCTGTGCAGGGTTCCTCTGGACGAGGATAAATTGGCACCGGAGTCCCAGACTGACTTACACCCCTAGGGGTTCCATCCACCAGCGAGATACAAACGTGGGCTAATCAGAGCAGCCTGGTGACGGAAGGAAACTCCGCTAGTACTGCAGAAATTCAAAGCCGCTCGCTGGCCTAGCGTGCTCACGTCACTCCAAACAAGGGCTGGTCTCCTCTGGAATGACATGGCATAGCTCGGTCTCTCCGGGCGTGAAAAATTCACCTTCCCAGAGCCGGGGCTAGACTGACCTAACCCTGGTGTAGACAGAAGAATTCCTCCGCCAACCTAGCTGCTGCCTCTCGGGGAGGTGATTAACTGCAGCGACAGGAGAACCCTCCCATCGGTGTAGGTAGTGTCTACACTGACGTGCTACAGGGGCACAGCTTGTGTGGACGACCCCATAGACCAAGATCGATTGCCCCTGCTCGGTGCAACTTGTAGTGTGTTTACATTGATTGTCTGGATTGCAGGAGGGCTGTCTGCCGGGGGTGTCTGCTACTGACCCGCACAAGCCTTTGATTCCCCCCAAATACATTGATGTATCCAGCTGCAGAGCCCCCAGGTTTGAGTCAGTGAGGGGGATGAGTCGTGCTACTTGGTTCACAGGTCACTGCTGCTTAATGCGATGCTGTATTTTCCCGGGTGTCTGTGAACGTCCCACTTTGAGCCCCATTAGTATTCCCGGGCTCTGCCCGTCACTGGGGGCCGCTGGGTGACCTGCAGCCCATGGGCAGCACCCGCCAGCTTGGTCCACTGGATTCCCTTTTCCTTCCCAGTGGTGCTGGGACAGTCCTAGGGAGATGGCCGGAGGCATGGCAGGGCTGCCAGTCCACACCCCCACTTAGCTGGCATGATGGGGGAGGGGAGCAGTAGCTTATTCCCCGTGGGAGGGGATTGTGCCAGGCCCCACCCACTTCTCTGGGGCTCTCCTGTGGTTGGGCAGCTCCGCCCCACCCTTTACACAGAGCCGGGGGGGCAGGGTCTAGCTAGCCCTGATAAGCCATGAGCCGCTGACTCTGCTGTGTGTGGGGGGGAGGGAGTGGCCCTACAGACTGGTGTGTGTGTGTGTAGCACAGTCCCTAGCCTGACTCGAAGCTCTGGATGCTCCAGTGGTGCACATAATGAACGGACCTAGCACAATGAATCTATTGGACCAGTCAGGGAAGACTGGGAGGGTCTCCCAAGGCCTGGGTGCGCACAGAACCCACCAGTAACTCTGCCAGGCAAAACCAGGGCCTGGGGTCCCACAGACGCCAGCCCTGGCTGCTTAGGAAGCTAGACCCTGCCTCCTGCGTCACTCGACCAGCCCTGGCATTGTCCTTTCCTCGGGAGCTGCGTGGGGAGGGGCTCCGGGGCATGACATTACCTGCTGAGCTCAGGATTTAAACAGAAGCACAATAATAATAATAATTAACAAGCCGATGTACTGGGAGTCCCCAGCTGAGTCCTGTGCTCTCAGCGCCTCTTTCCAGTTGATCCGATAACCAAGGGAACCGAGATCTAGTCTCTCTGACGATGTCTCAGCTGCCAGTTTGTGCATGTTCTGGGTCTGCTCAGCAAGCCTGCTCTGATCTGACCTGTCTGCAATGCTCCGAGCCCCTGTGTCATCTCCCTAATCCACGTGGAGGAGAAGCAGCTCAGGAAATTGATTAGCAAACAAATATGCAGCAGGTGATCTGATTGATTTTCTCATTCCCTGCTACAGGCAGCATGGTTCCTGCCACCTTTATAGGGCCAGAGTTGAAGCAGTAAATAAAGATTGCTTCCAATTTCCAAGTGCTTCTTTCTAATCAGTTGGGATTTCAGTGAGCTCTGGAAGAGCTGAAACCAAGCACAGGCTGCTCCAAGTCTGTTTTGGGGACCGGGGCCGGGGCAGGGGGAATGGGTTGGTTACCAGTTTGATGATGATTTGACAAGAGGAGAATTTGCATTTTCTGTCCCTTTCTCTGCCCGCTGCCGAGGAAGGGGGAAGTTTGGAGTCCGTGCTAACGCTGCGGATGAGCGAGGCTGGCGTGACGTTGGTGGGCGGTGCTGGACAGTGCTGGGACTGTGACTCAACGGGCTGTAATTATCCAGGAGGGGGGGGATACTAAAAGACCCATCAGGAAGCCTTTTCGACAGCTGGTTATTATCCCCGCAAGAGACAAGAGAGCTCTTCCTTTGCTAGAGCTGCTGGGCCAGCGAACGTGATTTGAAGCTTTGCCTCATGGGAGCTTGGCAAAGCTCCCGTCTCCCAATGGTTCGGCTTCCGCCTCGCTCCCCTCCTCACTCTCGAGCACACAAAGAGCAACAGGGGACGTTCGCTCCAAATGTCTTGTATGTGTCTGCTCGAAGCCAGCCAACGCGAAGCCCCATGTGTCCCCTCAGCCAGCCTGGCTGAGTGCAGAATGGCTGCTGTCCTGGGAGGACGAACAGCGTAGCGCAGGGGAAGCAAAGCGGACCAGTGAGCTTGGCAGACACGGCCCAGTTCTGACAGGACAGGGCGGGCGAGGAACCCGGGCTTTGGCTACAAACTGGGCTCCAGCTCCTCGAGCTCCTTCAATGCAGCCTCTGTCTGGCCTCTACGACATCACAGCTGCTGTGATGTCACAAACCCAGACTAGCCGAGGAGGAACCCGCTGGCCCTGAGTGGCCACGCGGCGGCTCTGAGCGCTCTCAGCCCAGGGTCTCTTGCATGGCAGAGATGACTCGGTGCTTCTTGGCTTCTGTGGGTTGAAGCTGGAGGAGCCGTGCTGCCTGACCGTAGCGCTGGTGCGATTCAGAGCCAGCCGGCTGCGTGGGATTCCCATGGAGATAGAAAGATGACACGTTGGAGGTTAGTGTTACTAAGCGGCTGGTGGCACGGACGTTCATGTGACAGTTTTGTTCAGCTGTGGCAGGCAGGCAGCTGCTACCCTGTAGCTGGGACGGCTCCGGCAAGAGCCTGCTAATTGGCTGCAGTGGGCTCAGCCAGAGGGCCACGGGCACCGATCCGTCACAGCAAAGTGTGGACTGACTCCCACAGTGGCCGAGCTGGGTCTCAAACCCAGCCCCACTGGGCTCTGGGGAAGCAGCCTGGACCATCGTGCCATGACCTGGGAATTCACAGACTTGGGGGGCCAGCTGCCGTTCTCCGGGCTCGCCTGGGGACAGGCCCTGCAATGCTGCGGGACGCAGCCAGCCCTGCAGGTTTGTGCGGTGAGCTACCCCGGCACCCCCAGTGGCTTCTGCTCACACCTGGGGCCTGACTCCATTGTAACAAAGCTCACCCAAGGGGAGGCGGCTGCAGGCCTTGGCGGCTGGGCCCAGGGACAGAGGAGGCAGGAGCTTGTGTAGCCGTCAGCAGCTGGGAAGTGGCAACTTACAAGAAATCCAGCCGGGTTGAGCCCCTGTCTGTGCATGAAGAGACGGGGAAGGTGTCTGCTGCGCCGCCCTGGAGGCCACAAGGAGCATCACGCGTCTGCTCTGGCCAGTCTGGACTCATACAAGGCAATCCTAGCTCGGGCTGTTGCGTGTCCCAGTTCTCCCAGGATCGTCCCTTCTTTGAGTAGCTGTCCTGGGAACACTAGACAGGTGCCCAGAACACACGGCCAGCTGGCCACTGCAGTGGGCTCCGGATCATCCTACGTGGCCCCTCGTTTGGACCTCAAGGGGTGGCAGCCCTCGCATTAAATCAGTGGCAGAGAGACAATCCAAGCCAATCGGCTCAAGCGTTTATCTCCTTCCGGATTGCGTGTCCTTGCCCACCTTCACCTGGCTTCGGGGTGACGAGGCCGGTGCTTGGCTCCCCGGGCGCCCTGGATGGCGTCTCTGCTCAGAATTAAATCTGCAGTGCTGATAACTTGCTGAGCCCGGGTTAGTGCTTGAAAGGGCATTTCTCAGAGCTGCAATTTCCCCTCGTATCTCTGGGATGGGAATGAGAATTACACGGGCTGGCTCGGATTGAGGTCAGCCCCGGCAGCTGCTGAAGCACTGACAATATCCCTCTCATCTGCGCCAGAGCAAATGCTCTGCACAGAAAGTTGTGAGCGAAGGAGAGGAGATGACAGGAGAGCTGCTGCCAATCTGAGCAGTGAATGCCAGGAGGAGAGTGGTCCTGACAACAGGCTGTCTCACATCCAATCAAGTGTCAGGCCGGAGATGTGGGACTTTGAGGCTCCTGGATAGCTCTAATGATCTGAGCTGAGCCCCTTGGCTCCGTGAGAGGGACGGGGGATTGGATTTCATATCTTTTAACAAGATTGCATGAATCAGTAACACTTGACAACTTGGTAGAAATAGCCATGTACTTCAGACCCCGGAAATTACCTTTCAGCTTTAGATCCTCAGAGCAGCTGGCATTCCAGCCCGTGGACACAGCCCTGGGCTTGGGCTTTTCTGCCTCCCATGGTTTCGCAGGAGGAGGTGCCTCGAGCAGCAGCTTTCTCATTTTCCTAAGAGAACTGGGGCCCAGGCATCTGGCCCTCCGTCTCTTGAAACTCAACACAAGTGGAAGAAGTTTTTTGGCGAGCTGGAATTACCCAAACCCCTTCACTGTTGCTGACCTGCCATCCTGAAAGCTCTCCCCCTCCTCAGTTAATGGGCCCTCTTCCCTGTCCCTAAGCATTTTGCAGACATTGACACACCTGTGAAGCAGGGAGGATTATTAGCTGTAGTTTATGGATGGGGAAACTGAGGCACATAAGGGTTCTGACTTGCCCAAGATCCTATAGTAGGCAGGGCTGAGATCAGAATGCAGGAATTCTTGGCACTCTGTTCCTACTTCCTGCCAAAGGCACACAAAGGCAACTGAAATAAATCATGAACATACATTAATTGTCCAGGTCCACTCCTCCTCTGCGTCTGCCCTTCTACATCTGGCTTAGCTCACCAGCTCTCCCCAGCAGGCACTGTCTGTTCATTGTGTCTTGTCAGCACTTATTCGATAATAATTAATAATAACAGAGTACCCTGGCTTCATCTGTTTTGTGTCACTGACAACTCCAGCCCTGCATGGCTCTTCCTCTGGGTCATTGATTTCCTTAGTGGGTCAGACCAGCCCCGATGCTGATCCTGGTGAGACACCAGCCCTCAGCTTCCTCTAGACCAATCTACTGCCTCTGACAGATGTCTTCTATCTTTGATACCCATGGCAGGTCCATATTGATTGCAGCAGCCTGCCTGTGTGATACGTAGTGACCTTGTAGATTACCTTTAGTCTGTGGTGCTGCCAAGTACAGGAAAAGGAATGTTTTCCTGACTCCCAGAGGCTCTTCGCTCCTGTGTTTCTAAATATTCTGCCCTGAAGGTCTTGCTTGTTAATGGTGACATGCAAAGGGACTATACAGCTGGGCTTGGGCTTGTTTGTCATGGAGAGAGAAGGTCAGAAATGTTTGTCTTTAAAAAGTGGGGGGGGGCGGGGCGGGGTGTTCCTGCTTCTTTTCACGATACACACTCAGGCCAGGCTGGTGCCTGGACTCACAAGAGCTTGCTGCTTGTAACAGTGACTGAACGGTGAGTAGCTGAGAGAGGAGGGACTGTTTAAACCTCTTGGCTTTTAAACACGTATTCAACTCTGAGGCCTAATGAACTCTTCAGGAAAAGGATTTCTTTGCTAATGATTCATCTTCCGGCCCTTCCCAAGCTGCCAGCACTTGCATACCCATACTGAGACCCGCAGGCGCCTCCAGCAACACTCTGGACTAGTTTAACCTTCCTGGTATTTCAAAGGTTAAAAAAAGGTTTGAGGCCGAAAGGGGGGAACCTTCAGGGTGTTTTAAATGATACTCAAAGGAGGCCATGAGTCCTTTGCAGGGCTTCTGTTAGCAGGGCCTCCTCCCTCCCTGTGTCTCGGCTGTGGATTTCCTGGTCTGTCCCTTGTTCCTGCCCCCTTTCCCATCTGCCTTCAGGCTGGCCCAGCTGCTGTTTCCAGGATCGAAGGGGAAGGAGGGAAATTAACAACTCTCGGCATCTGTTAACAATGTGGGCCCGGTCCTCTCTCGTCCTGTGCCTTGTACGGCCATCAACTCCAGTGCAAAGCACGTGGCACTCACCTTGCACAAGTCAGTGATGGTGTGAAGTGCAAGGCGTGGAGAATCAGGCTCTGTGTTTTGGCTAAAGCTCCCCTCCATCCCCAGGGATGGCCGTAGTTATGTGAATGGCCTGATCTGGGGACGAGCCACCCACTCCCCCTCTCTGCATTGCTCAGTGCTGCCTGGAGCCTGCTGGGCACAGGCCTTGGCCCCCTCCTGTCACGTGCTGACAGGACTTCCAGCAGCACCTGGTCTCTGTGCAGTGCTGGGAGCTGGGTCCACTTCCACAGCATCTCCTCATGCACCTGAAGCACCTTTGCAGTTTGCCCTTTGGTTTCCCCCCCCCCACCCCATCCTTCAGTCACTTCCCTGGTCCCCTCCTCAGCCCGGGTGTTTCCGGGCTCACCAGGCTGCCATCCTGTACACATTTTGGCCAGCCCTCATGGGGGCAACTAAGCAGCAGCCCGGAGACCCTCCCCCTGGCTGCATCGGTTTTTTTAGGATCCATTAGAAACCAGGCTCCTAATCTGCCATTTTCCACTCTCCGAGGCCCCTCCCCCCTCCACTTCTCGCCCTTGGCTAACTCCTTGAATGTGCCCTATATGCTCAGTTGTTGCGATCTACCTGCCTTGGTGCTTGGTGCCCTGGGTGTTCTCAGAGCACAGCTGGGCCACGCTTTACATTTGCCATTTGCCCAAAGGTCAAAAATCACCCAAGCAAGAACCTCCTGCCAGCTTCCGCTTGCGTCTCGGCTCGGCGGCTTCCACTGGCATTGTAAAGAATTGGGCTGGAGTGAAGAACCACCCCTGACCCCAGGAGCCTCGGATAACTGGGGGGACCCAGAAACTCGGGTGCTGTCTGAGCTTACGCAGCTGTGAGACAAGCCATGGGGAAATGATGAGGTTTTCAATTAAATTCAGTCTTCAGCTTGTCATGCACTTCAGATAAATGCAAACACACCGAGACACTGTCTCACACGCACACATCCACACACCTCCAGCAGGCTCCAAAGGGGCTGATTATTCGTCTGCGAGTTTATTTGCTGCTTTGTTTGTTGAGCTGTATTTGCATTCACACATCATTTCTCTTCCCATCGCTTCCCTTCAATAAAGCTTTGACGGTACCTGCAAATCAGGTGTTTGTTTTATTTTTAAATCAACAGCTATTTTTAAAGGCGTCCCCCCTCATTAAGAGTCCAAGTATGTGCCCTGGAAAGTGCCAAGCAGCTTAAAGTTATTTGAATATCATAATATTAGAAAGTTCAATTTGGCTTCAAACTGCACATCTTCTGAGTCCTTTCAGAAGCGTTTTTGCATTAA
The DNA here is from genome assembly GCF_013100865.1 of Trachemys scripta elegans. NCBI lineage: Eukaryota > Metazoa > Chordata > Testudines > Emydidae > Trachemys > Trachemys scripta. The sequence continues at coordinate 1,815,975 of NC_048315.1, read as the reverse complement.
ACATTTATAGAGCTACTGAGGATCAAAGTTTCAAATTTAGCATTGAAAGTGCTTTGCAGATGTGTGCTGGGTGCCTATCCCGCAATGAAACTCAGCTCTCCATGGAGGCTCCAGCATCTAAGCTGCTTGGGGCTTTCAAAACAGTTGCTTTTTTGTCACTTAAAATGGTAACTGAGAATCCAGTGTTACTTGGATCCCTGGTCTGCTCTCCCCTCACGTATTGTAGGGTTACTGCAAATGCTCTGCATTGCCTAGGCGAACAATAGCTAGTATTGTCTTGTCTGTACATCTATTTAAAAAACAGAGGCTACTTCCTCCCACTCTGAATCACGTGTGATTTAGAACTGCCCCAGGCTAGAGCGGTTTTCTCCTGCTCTCACTTGGAACGTGGGTGTACCAGCAATGTCAGAGCGGGAGCAGAAATAAGTGACCAGAGCCATGTGTGTATGCCACTAAGAACGAGGTGCAGGAATCCAGTGGCGTGGAGTTCCACTGGTACCAAAGCCAGGAGAGTTCGAGCAGTATAAAGCAGGAACTCGGTTGCCTTCAGTGCGGTTATGCTGACATACACCTGGAGTAAGAGGGTCAGTCTTCCTCGAAATGCCCTCCTATCCAGCCGAGGGGCCAGGTGCTAGGCAAGGATGTTGGAAAGAAACGTTTCCCTTTCATCTCAGCATTTCTATCCCATGTTCAGCCAGGACGTGGGAGGGAGGGTCAGGCTCTGCCTACTGGGAAAGGCCGCTCTGCTTCTGAAGAGAATCATGATTTGCAGCAGATTCCTTCCTAGGATCTCAGCGCTTAGGGTACCCAGCGGAGGGCTGCCAGCAGCCTGATGCCTACGCTTGGTTTGCAGCACTTTGCCAGCTGCCGGGTGGAAGTGCAGCCTCTGTGGGTGACAGGCCAATGCCGCGCTCAGGGGGAGAAGGTGCATGGCCACGCTGGGGCAAGACAAAGCCCTGGCCCCAAGTATATGGACAGGCTGCAGAACGGCTCCTTCGGCGGCCTGTTGCTGTGTGTTCGTGGAGGTAGGTACAGGCTGGAAGGGCGCTGCAGCCATTTCCCTGGGGTGTGGTGCCTGCCCGAACCCAAAGCCAGCTGGACTCTGACTAAGGGGGGATTTCATTAAGCAAACAGCTGATTTTTTTATTTGAATTATTTTATTTACTACATTCAAACGTGTCCAGCGAGCAGCTTGGAGCAGCTCTCCGAGCTCACTCCAAACGCCATCTGTCTGCTGCCAGCAGTTCTTTCTGTCGCTTGGAAATCGCTGCTCTCCCCCCAGGAGGAGGTTACCATTCAACGCAAGGAGGAGAAATCCAAAGCAGGGGCCCAGAGGCCGGACCCAGAATGGGTCTGAATCCAGTAAGCATTCAATCCCCCGGATCTCTAGGGCTGTCCTTGGGTCTGGTTCTGCCCCAGGAGAAGGCAGGGCTGACAGATGGGGGAAAGGGGGAGGGGGGCAGGCACGAGGAAGCCTCCTGCCAGAGCTGCCCTTCCTCCAGCCTGGAAAATACCAACTGGGGCAACTCGCTGGAACCAAACAAGGACGATTTAGGGATGGGTGGGGGAGGGGCTATCCTTGTCAATCTGCTTGACTGGCCCCGCGAGCGATTAACCTTGTGCAGGTCGCAGGGCGGCAGGAAGGAGACGCGGGCTCCGGCCCGGGGGCAAGGGAGGGAGCCCGAGAAGGGCTGCGCGCCCCCCGCCCGAAGGAGCCCGGCTCTCCGCAGTCACTCGCTGAGATCCCCGCGGCACCAGCCCGGCGCTGCCCTGTCCCGGGCCGGCAGCTGCCTCCTTTGTGCGCTCCAAAGCCGGCTGCGTTACCCCTGCGGGGCCCCCCGTGCGTGCGCCCCGCAACTCGCCGCCAACTTTGCCGGGTGTGCGGGACTCCGGCGGCGCTGCGGGCGGGGGCAGGGGGGGCGCTGGCAGCGCCATGTGACGCCGGGGGGGCAGATCCGGGGCCGGCGCTGCCCCCGCCCCCCAGCCCGGCGCAGCGGGGAGGAACCAGCCCCCCTCCCCCGGAGCGGCGGCCGGGCGTCCCCGCAGGATTGGCGGGGCGCGCTACTCGCAGCGTTACGGTAGGAGCGGCTCGCCGGAGCAGACGCCAGGCGCTCTCCGCGGTGCTGACGGGCAGCGCCGGGTCCGGAGCCGCAGCTGAGCGCGGGGAGCGCGGATTGCAGCCGCGCCGAGCCCCGGCCATGGGCGCCGCGCCGGGGGCTCCCGCCCGCGGGCTCGCCGGCTGCCTGCTGCTGCTCGCCGCGCTGCTCCAGGGCCAGGCTCGAGGTAAGAGCTCGCTCCGCGCCCGCCCCCCAACTTCTCCGGGGGGCCCCGCTGTCCCCCCCGCCTCCGGCCGCCTGGGGTTCGCCCGGGTCCCCCGCAGCCCGGGCAGCCGGTCCCAGCCCCGGCTCTGCTGCCTGGCGCCCGCCGCTGGGCTCGGGGCTCCGCACGGCGCGGCCCGGCCGAGGCTGCGGATCCGCCCGAGCCCGAGGGGTCCCCCCGGGCCCGGCCGCTCCCGGCCTGCGCGGGCGGGTGCGCCAAACTTTGCCAAGTTGCGCTCTCCCGTCAACTCGGCTGCCGGCTCCCCGGGATCCTCCGCCCCGCGGAGCCCGCTGGCCAGGAGCAGCCGAGGCGCCCCCCGGGCAGCGGCCGATCCGGCGGTGGGGCAGCCGGGCCCCCTTGCCCGGACTAACCCCGCCAGGCGCTGCGAGGAGCGGGCTCGGGGTGGGGTCCGTGCCCCGGGCCGGGTGTCGCTCTGGGGCCCCTGGTCCTGCGGGCTGGGGGGTGCCGGGCCCGGCAGAAGTTCGGAGACTGGCGGGTTTGCGGGGTAGACACGGGAGCTCGCTCGCGGGTGGGGAGCGGGCTGGGGACTTCGGCTCCCGGCCGGGACGCAGCCGCGCCCGGCCCAGGGAGAGGCGTTCGGGGAACAATTCCGGCAGCCTCTGGGCGGCTCGCTCGGCCGCAGGGTGCGCAGGGTGTCGGGCACCGCAGCCCGCTGTTAGGGGCGCGGGGCTGGGCGTAGCTGATCCTTTTGCCTTCGGACGTCAGTTGCCGAGTGTCTGTAATTCCTACGCGGGGTCCCGCCTCGGCTGGGACCCCCCTGGCCCGAGCCGTGGGGGGATGAGGCTGGCCCGGCGCGCCTGCCCCCAACAGCCCCGCCGTTCCCTGCAGGTCCCGGCGCGGCTGCTCTAGCGCCCGCTCCGAATGAGTGGAGCTGCCCGTGTAAACGCGTGTGAGTCTGCTCTGCCTTTGGCCGCCCCGTTACCCCTCCCGGCACGGCGCGGACTGCTGGTAAAGCTCCTTTGTAGCGCTGCAAACAGGAGTAGCCTGTCCGGGCCGGGGGGGACACGGAGCTGGTTTACCCCGAGCCTCCTGCGATTGGGGTGAAACCGGATTCCGCACGAACCGCTTCGCTGAAGCGGGTGTTTCTGGCTGCGGGTCTCGCAGCACCGCCCGCCCTCTGCTGATAGCGGGGCTGCCAGACACCAATTCCCGCCGCCTTCGCCAGGAGCCCGCGCTTCGCCGCCTCCTTTCCTTAGGCTTCCTGTGATCTTCGCCGAACGACTTGTCCTGCTGCGCCCGTTGCCCGGCTCCGCGCTCCCCACAGCTCCGGGTGTGCCCTCAGCCCATGGGCAGCAGTGGGCGGGCGATGGGGCGAAAATCCTGCCCAGCTGCTGACCTAAGATGGTGGTTTGGCTCCCAGAGCCCCCCCACGTGCTGCTTCCCGGGGCTGACGCTCTAGGGCCGGTTTCTGTGGGCTGGCGGGTCGGCCCTGCCAGTAACATGGGAGAGCCACCAGGCAGTGGCTAATTGAGGGGAGGCCTGGCTCTGGTCTGGCCTGGCTCTTCCCAGTCTCTGGTATTAATACAATAACAAGCTCCCATGCTGGACATGATCAAAAGAGAAACCCCCACCAGAGCCGGTAATACACCTTCCCTGGTGCCTTTTCCTCCCTGGTGCCTTTTCCTCCCGGCTGCTTAGATGTTCAGTAGCTTTTTTTTCTTCTAACATCCATTTATACCCACTAGGGTTAGGGCACAGCCCAGGCCCCCTGGTGCTGCTGTGATGCCTTCGGTTGCCAGTAGTACTTCTGGGGCATCTGCCCCATCCTGCTGCAGTGGCCCCTGGCTCTGTGACCTCTGCACAGCCCAGGCCATCACAAACGTCACTGGGGGCATAACGCCTGGCATCCCAGTCGCCCCCCATCTCCGCTCCGCTCTTAGGCTCTGGCGCCTCTCCCGGGACGCCAGCAGAGGACGGACATGCGGAGCTATGGGGAAGGCAGAACCACAGACTGGTTACCAATCCCTCTGCTCTGCTCACTGCGGATCCTCCGAGCAGCTGGACGGTTCCCGAGTGTGAGCCCTGCCCGGGGCTCCTTGCCCAGGGATCCGCGCTGGGCCAGACATTGCCGGGGAGGCCAGAGTTACCGTTTTGGAGAGAGGGAGGAAGGCCGTATTACCTCGCCGTGGCACATGGTCATGTCTCTGGGTAGCTCGCCAAGGGAAACACTGTTAGCTCGCTGGGCCTGATCCGAAGCCCAGGGAACCAATCAGAGTCTCCCCACGGGGTCTGGCTCAGGCCCTTGTTCGGGTGGTGAGCTGCCCCTGTGTTCCCCACCACCCCCGCCTAGAGCGGAGGACCCCCGGGGCCGTGGGAGAACGCTGCTTCATGCTGGCTGCAAGGACTCTCCCAGGAGCCTGGGAAGGCCTCTTTCCCCTACCCTGCCTGCATCTCCAGAGGGCTGACTGGCCCCTTGGGTTTTCCTTAATTGCCACATTGTCTGACATGCCCTTAAATCTGCAGTGCTCCTGTAGTCTCATTGCTCTGGGTATTTCGGGATTGATTTCTCTGTGACTTGGAGCTTTGCTTCTCTCCTTGCTCGGGGACTGAGCTCGCAGCTCACATGAGTCAGAACACTTGTTAGTCTATAAAGCCTTGGCTCAATAATTCTCCCCAAATACTCCCCTATTAGGCTGATATTAGGCTGGCATTACTCAGAGTGCTCCAGTGCTTCCCTGCATGGAAATGCAGAGGCCATCTTGAAAACCATGTCAAGCTTCTGGCTGGTGCTTTAATTGCAAGCTACAGGCCAAGGAGCTGAGTGTCTCTGGCTCCTCACGCTCCAGCCCCCAATGGAACTGTGTCTTGGTGGGAGGAGGCCGGGCAGCCTAAGGGTAGCAGTGGGCCATCCTTGGGGAGCGAGGGTGACTGCCAGGTGAACCTCTTTGTTAACCAGAGGTTGCTGCGAGCTAGCCGGAGGAAAAGCAAACAGCAGCCGGCTTCCCTTGGGCGCTGGAGGTAGCGGGAACATGAGCTGCTAAGTGTCAAACTCTTTTTTTCCCCCTTCCAAACCTGGTGGTGCGTGTCCTGAACGCTCCCTGAAATGAAGATGCCTGGGAAAAAAACAGCCCACCTTAGCAGAGCTTGCCGTGTTTGCTCCGTCGCTGCTTTGCTGCGCTGGAGGCAGCCAGATGGCAATAGGAATGACACCCTGAGTGGGAGAGGGATGCTCTAAGCCAGCCATATGGCAGGGGCTGGGGGGAGTCCTCCGTGTCAGGCAGGAGGATTTCAGCCTGCAAGGCGGTTCTCGGAGCGCGTTGGATGGCAGGGGGCGGGAGGCTAGGCTTTCAGGCTGCATCGCTCGGCACTCCGAGGGCAGGGAAATTACAGTTCTCCAAATATATGCGGTTTAGCTGAGGCTGCGGGAGGCTGTAATTAAACTTGCTGAGGGTTGGATGAGCGTGTTTGCACCTCCCCTCTGGAGGAGGATTTGTATGTGCGTGATGGACCTTCCTCTGCATCATTGGCAGCCAGGAGGGGGGGCCTCAACCAACGGGGGCTGGGGGAACTTGGCCAATGGAACTGTGCTGAGGATCTGGTCCCGGGGCTGCTGGGGGCCCAGTTAATGGAGTTTGTACCGTGTGCTGTTCCCACTCCATGTGTGCTGTGAGCAGCTCCTCCGAAGAGTAGAAATGGGATATTTGGGTCCCGCTGGCTTCTTAGGGTGGTGACTGGTGCTGAGCTCCTGGCAGGAATGTGAGCTGCAATTTCTAACTACCACCTCGCTGACCTTTGGAGGCTGTTGTGTTTCCCAGAGACCCTGAGTGGCCGGGCAGGGAGCTGCCAGGGCCCCTTTGGCTTGGTGGGTAATTACTTGCAGAGAGCTAGCTGTTTTCGTAGTGCAGTACGTCTCTCCCCTCGGATTTATTGGTAGACGGGCTCCCTTGTCGCTTTCAGACTTGTTTGCGCTGTTCAGGGCCTTCCTGCCCCAGCAGAGCTCGCTGGCGGAGGGCAAGGCATGAGCAAACGTGGTTAATAGTGGAGATGCAAGGAGAAGCCGTATCTAGCTAGTTACATAAAGCACCATATGTTGTCGGCAGTAATTCAGCCTTGTAAGCAATGCAAAGACGTCGACATTGCTGGCTGGCTGGCAGATATGCAGCTGTTGCCCACAATGCTTTGCATGGTGCTGTTCTGGGGGAATGTCATCATCGCTGGAGTTCGCAGCCGGGGAGTGTTTGCTGGAGCTGGAAGGTTAATTGATTTCCCATCCATAGTTGTGTGCCTCAAATCTGCCTCCTAAAGCAGCTGCCGGGGTGGGGGGAGATGGGCTGAGTTTCAGAACAGTCTGAAGCACTTGGCTGGGTCAATATTGAAATGTTAGGCCTGTCCCAGTGTGTCTCTGGAGTGCCTCCATGGAAGTCAGTGTAGTTTCAAAGCTGGTTTAAGGCTCAGGGACCATAGGCCTAGGGCCCCAGCTCCTGGAGTCAGGTGATCAGCACAAGACCTCTGCTTCCTTTTTTAAATAAAAAGCTCTTGTGGTTGAGGAGAAAAGCTCAAAACCATGTCCTGCATGTAACCGACACAGCAACATCTGCCAGTGTCTGCAGAGAGCCTGAACCAATTGCTGTGAGAGGCGTCACCCACTCCATTCAGTTCAATGGGAGTTCATGCCATGACCTGCTGCTCTGGGGGGCTTCAGCAGCATTATCCCAGTGGCGGCCCAGCCCCCATCCATGCAGGTAAACCCCAGCAGGCAGGGTAAGTACTGGGGAGCGCTCTGGCTGCCACGTCTGGGCCCATGCTGCTGCACCAGCCACCACCCTGAAGGTTGGACTCTCCCTGCACATGCAGCCCTGCTAGCAGCCACTTGGCTCCCGCGTCCCGCACTGGGAGCCTGGCATGTGAGGGGCGAAGGGTGCTGCATGCTCTGGGCTGCGGAGGGGGTGGGGAGACCAGCACTGGCAGTGGCCTGGCAGCCCCCTTCTGACACTGGGCTCCCCGGCTTCGTGCTCTGCCCGGGCCCAGCTCGCCTACAGCCAGTGGCCACTGTCTGTGGGAGGCGGCCGGAGGGGAAACGGTTCTTCAATCCTTTCCTAGCCGAGAGGGAGGAGCTGCTGTGTGAGGTGCCAGCAAGGGACTGGGCCTCCCCCTGAGGGCAGAGATGCCACGTCCCCACTCCCCTGGGCTCAGCAGTGATGGGCAGTGGAGCATCTCTCCTTTGGAGCATGCCAGGCTGGTCCCTGGGGTCGGTCTAAGAGGATGGTGCTGCATGAGCTAGACTGGAACCATCCCCAAGCTAGAGTCAGCTCCCCACACCCTGAGGCTGGGAGCTGGGGAGAGGCCCTGCAGCTCCCTGCTCTGGCCGGGGCCCCTCTCATGCAGGGTGGCGAAGGAGGCAGGGCTGGGGGCACTGTGGTGCTCTGGCACTGGGGAGCTGGTCAGCACGACAGCAAGCTGGGAAAGGCCAGGCTGATGGTCCAGCCGTGCCCCACTTCCATGGCTCAGCACTTGGAACCGCACTCCCTGTAGCCGGTGCAGGGCCAGCGTGGCCGTGGGGTCCGGGCAGGCCGCAGCGAAGCTCTAGCCGTAATTGCAAGGCAGGAGGCTGCCTGCACGGTGCCTGCTGTGTCAGTGTAATGATTTTTAATGAGCAATTACCTTTAGTCATTCTCCTAATTTCTGAATATCAATAAAGTTAATTAAACTCTGCATGTGTGTTTCTTTTGAGCAGCAAGCAGATGAAAGGTAGGGAGGGCACACCGGCGAGAGGCGCCTCCAGCTCCAGGGCTGACAGCCTCTTCCCGAGCAGGAGGTGGGTGGGATTGGAGCGGAGATGGGCAGCCCTCCTGCCCCCCTCCCTGTGCTGCAGCCCTCGGGGGAGCTGAGCAGTGCTGAGTTTGTAATGAACGAGGCACCAGGGCTGAGCACTGGATCTGAGCGAGGGGCTCGTGCTGGGGACGGACCGCCCGCAAAGCGATGCGTCGCTTCACAGCAGCATGGCCGTGACTGGCTGCTGGGCCCCCCAGCCGTCTCCTTGCCTGGGCTGAGGTGGCACTAGGGTGGCACGTCAGGAGCAAAGCTGGGAGCTGGGGGACCTGAAGGCCCCTTGCACCTGGGCCTGCTGCTGTCAGGGCGCGGTTGTCGTGAGCCTGCAGTTCCTCGGCCATTAAGGAAAATGGAGCCCTGGTCACGGGCTGGTGGAGTTCGGGGGGGCCCCTCTGGTGCTCCCCAACCCTCCATGTGTGCGTTCTGCTCCACCTGCATAACACAGGGCGGCCTGCCGCTCCTCGGGGCTGGAGGGCCTGGCCCCCATCGGGCATCGTCTAGAGCCTGGGACACCTTGTAGCTCCCATGTGAGAGTGGGACACTGCCCAGAGAGCCCCCAGCCAAGGGAGGCACAGCCCAGACTAGGGCTGGGGAGGGCAGGCAGCAAGGGGGCAGCTGCATCCTTGTTAGGCTTCTTCTGACTTTCATTTCCAGGGACCTCAGGAGGCGAACTGGAGGGGGGGGGGCAATTGTCGTCTTTTGCCCAGTATCGCTGTGGGGAGCGGCTGATCCTGGGGTGCATGGGGCAGCCCTGGGGGCTGGCGTCTGGGGCTCGGGGTGGCCCTGAGGGGCAGCGTCTTGACTTGGGGCTGCTGCGCTCCCAGCTTGGCCTCACGGGCCTGTTGTGGGCTGTCCAGGGAAGGAACACTTGGCCCATGTGATGGGGAAGAGTCACCCCCATGGGATTGTCAGCACAGCAGGGCAAAGGCAGGGCCCCAGCTGGTAAATGACCTTGATCTCGACTGGAGTCCTTTCTCAGTGGTTCCATACACGTCAATTCCACATCCCCGCGGGGACCTCTGCCAGTCAGCCGGCGCCGCAGCGGCCTACTGGGAGGCCCCAGCATTCCCCGCATTGTTTAGGGCAGGGCCCAGGGGACGTGTTTAGGGCAGGGCCCGATCCTGCAGTTCAGGCTACATTTCCCGCCCCTCGCTGTGCGTCCCACCCGTGAGAAGACCTGTTGGTGGCCTTTGAACCTCGCGGGTTCTCTCGGCATCTACGGCTCTGCCCTGTGCCTGGCCAGGGGCTGGCGGTGCTGGGTGCAGGAAGGCAGGGACTGAGCAAGCTTCCCACGCCTCTGTCAGGGCATTCCCAGCCCTGACACCACCTTCCCCAGCCTGTGTCCTGGGGCCAGTCCAGACATGCAGGAGACAGGGGACCCTCTGGTGGCGGGGTATGTGTCATCTCCTGCGCTTCAGAACCTGGGGCCTGTGCATTCTTGGTGTTTAACCAGGCCCCTGACAAAGTGTCCTGCCTGCTGCAGTTGGAGCTTGCCGCACTCCTGCCAGAGCTGTGCCCTGGCCACACAACCCATGCACCTGGGAGCCCTGGGGCATGCTCCGCCAGGACTATGGGGCACGTTCCTGGGAGCGTGGGCCTGGGTGGCTTCCTCCCTCTGAGCTGGGCCCTGCCATGCCCACAGAGCCCTTCAGCCCCCGAAGTAATAACCCATGGGTGTGACAGCACCCCCTGCTGAGTGTGGAGCAGCCACCACCTGCCAGCCCCATTCCCCAAGCAGTGCATGTTCCGGGGGATGCCCAGAGGAAGCCAGGGCGCAAAGAGAGACAAACCCAAAGGACTGCAGCTTGTGGAAGGGTGGCCCCGGGGTGCCCTGGTGATGGCCCAGAGCTGACGGTAGCAACAGGCTCCTTACATCAGAATGGCCATTGGTGCCTGCTGGGTAATCCCAGAGGATTAGGGTGGATCAGCTCAGTTGGGAAGGGAGGGGCAGGGGGGAGGGGAAGGCTGGGCTAGCAGGGGGTTACAGGCTGGGATTGGGGGCACCGGTGGGGCTGGGTGAGGGAGCCCAGGGCTGGGCCTGCAGGGGGTTGCAGGCTGGGATTGGGGGCACCGGTGGGGCTGTGTGAGGGGGCAGCCCAGGGCTCGGCTAGCAGGGGGTTGTAGGCTGGGATTGGGGGCACCAGTGGGGCTGGGTGGGGGGGAGCCCAGGGCTAGGCTAGCAGGGGGTTACAGGCTGGGATTGGGGGCACCGGTGGGGCTGGGTAAGGGAGCCCAGGGCTCGGCTAGCAGGGGGTTGCAGGCTGGGATTGGGGGCACTGGTGGGGCTGGGTGAGGGGGAGCCCAGGGCTCGGCTAGCAGGGGGTTGCGGGCTGGGATTGGGGGCACCAGTGGGGCTGGGTGAGGGGGAGCCCAGGGCTCGGCTGCGGGTGGCTGTAAATCAGGAGCTTATGGGAAAGGAAGGGATAAGCTCAGCGCTGCAACCCCCTCCCCTCTGCGCTGTCCCTGAGGCACCTTTCCTGCCTCGGATTCTGCCCCAACAGAGGCTGCCACCTTCTGGGCATCCTGGAGCAGATGCCTTGGGCTCCAGCCAGGCTCCTCTCGGCCCCCCAGGGCGTGGGCGGGCGCAGACGGGGCCCAGTGGCCCTTTGAGGTGGTCAGGCCCGGCCCATGCTGTAGCCAGCAGGCACGGCGGTGCACAGCCGGCGGGTGGATGAGGAGGATCTCTGATCTGCGGCCTGGATCTGAGGCTGCTCGTGTGTCTGGGCCAGTGCGGGCAGCTCGAGCCCGGCCTTGCTGTTCTCTGGCCCGCGGGGACCCTGCGCTTCTGAAGGAATCGCGTCTAACCTGGGGGCAGCCGCCGGTGAAACGTGACCCTGGCGAGGGAGGTGGCGGCAGCAATTACGCAGCTGGTGCAGTCAGTTCAGAGCCGGCCAAGGCTGGTGGCAGCCCCTCCCTGCCGTGCAGGGGGCCGTGCAGGGCAGCCCCGGGCCTTGGGAGGCTGGGGGCTAGGAGGAATCCCCCTCGCACAGCAGAGGATTTGCCATCCCCGCTTTGCGCCCTGCCAGCCCCTGCAAAAGGCACCTTGCGCCTGGCACAGCCCTCCCTGAAGCCCGAGGGGCAGCTCGCCGAGCCGCCTTCAGACCTGCTGGCCCTGCCACGGTTCCTGGAGAGCCCTGGGAGCAGAGCCCACCCAGGGAGTGTGGGGCCGGTGCCTCCCAGGTGCCTCCCTTCTCTGGCTCAGGGGTACCGGCTCAGGGGTACCGGCACTGACATGCGAAAAGGGTAGAGCCCAGCTGGCCTCTCCCGCCGGTCGGCAAAAGCCAGCTCTGAGCCGGGAGCCCCGCTGGCCCTGGCCGGAGCCGCTGTGGACTCAGAGCAGCGCCTGCTCTGTGCCGTTACGGGGAGGGGCACAGGGTCCCAGTGATGGGGAGGCCTGGGCAGGCCCGTCCCTGAGGGCGAGATGTGGCAGGGTGCGGCACTGGGGGGCATCCTGCCCAGCGAGCGGGGCTGTCTGTGCAGCAGGAGCTGGAAATGGTGGTGCTCATGTCCGGGAGGAGCTGGGGAAGCCGGGGCATCCGGAGAGGAGCCCTGGCAACATCTGGCTCAGCAATGAGTTGAATATGTGTTCGTCCTGCGTCTCGGAGGAGTGTGTCGCTGGGCTGCTGCGGTGCCAGCACAGGGGTTACGTGGGGACGGCTCTGGAGAGACGGTGCTTGGCCGGGGGGCGGGGCGGGGCGGGTGAAGGACTGGACTTGCTGGGAGAGGTGCACAATTAACCTGTGAAACTCTCTGCCACAGGCCGGGACTGCAAGTGCCAGGATACAAGGATTAGGTACACAGGCAGGGTGGCCAACCCCAATCCGGCAGCTGGAGTTGCGAAGGAGGGTCCCAGGAGAGGGTGTTGCACAGCAAGGCAGGTGCATTATGGGGACAGGCCTTCCCCACTGGAGGGGCGACCCCAGTCTGGATAGCGTCGTTCTGTAGATTGCAGCTGGCCCCAGAGCAGGCTCCCTGGGCAGCGTGGGCTCGGAGCACTTGTGCCCGTGGGACTAGTGAGCTAGGGGGCTGGCCGTGGCAGGGGGCCCAGTGTGGAGGTCGCCGTTCTAGGCGTTGGTTACTGTGGGGCTTCCCGCCCAAAGCGCTGCAGGGAAAGCTTGGTGAGCCAAGCCAGGCTGGGCCTACGGGGATTCGTCAGCACCGCTGGCCCCGGGGCACGGTCTGGGCCTGCGCCCCGGGTGTCGGGCTCTCCCGCGGAGATGCAGGCAGTGGGCACATGAACTCCCCCTCGGTGCCTGGTTCCAAAAGCCCCTAAGGGGGCGAGACGAGGCACCGGGCCCAGGCCCCGGCGGCCAGCGAAGAGCTAGGCCAGGAGGCAAGCTGGCAGCCTGGGCGTTAATAGATGGGGGAAAAGTTCCCTCTCCTGGAGCCAGGAGAAGAGGATAATTTAGCCTCCAATCAATTCTTTAAATGCACACAATTGAAAGATTGCCTTTGAAAGCTGCCTACAAACAGTGTGATAATGGATTCCTCTGGAGTAATTGGCAGCCGACGCGTAAACTTACCACACGAGAGGCCCTGGGCAGCCTTCAGTGCTGAGCTTGTGAAGTAAAAGCAATGAAGCGAAGCTGGGCGAGCGCTGAGCAGTGGCCCCGGCCCTGGCAGGCTGAGCAAACCGGGCAAGGGAGCCACTGTGGGTGCCTAAAGCACCCCCGGCAATGAGCTGTGGAGACGCACGCCAGCCCGGCTCTGGGGCCGCCTGCTTTGAGTCACTCAAAGGCACTGGCCCCCGGCAGCTCCCCAGCTCGGCCCGGGGTAAACAGCAGCTGGCTCTGGCTCGTGGCCTCTGTGCTTGCAGCCATGACTGATGCTGCTCGTGAGCTGCCCTCCGTCCAGCACCTCTGCGGAGATCTCAAAGCCCTTTCAACTCTGGACACAGCAGCCCTCCGCCACCCAGTTCCTTCAGATGGGAGCGAATTGCAAGGCTCCTGCAGGTTGTCCCTGCCTGCTTCTCCTCCACTGGCGCCCGCCCCCCACTGGGGCGAGTTATTGGGGGTTAAATAGGAAGATAGGTTGGAGCCCATGTGGGAGCGACACATGGGCGTGGGAGGGGCTGTTGTCGCCCGGGTCAGGATGAAGGGGGAGATGCGATGAGCCCTCTGAGTGGGGGACGCAGTGGGAAGTTGTCCAGTTGAGCAGTAAATTGCATAGGTGCTTGAGGCAAAATTCTTAGGTGGTCTAAACCCTACTGCTCAGCAGTGGGGATGGACTGGGGGCGTGGCAGCCCCAGGCGGGCTCCATGTTTCCCCTCAACCTGCTCTTTGCTTCCTGCGCCCCAGCCCTTGCCTCTGTGGGCGGAGACCCGCGTGGCTCTCCCTGCTGACCGGGGCAGTTTCCTGCCTTCACTGTATTTCCCAGCACCCTTTGTCCTGCCTGCTTTCATCTTGGAGATGGGCAGCAGGTGTAATCGCTGCTCTTCCGGTGAAGCCTGCTTTGTTCTGAAGGTAAAAGTACCAAAGAGACAATATATTACAACAGTGAAAGAACCTCCCCACATACTAATAACCTTACCGGAGATCCCCCCACCCCTAACATGGAGCCATCCGTTCAAATCCCCTCCCAAGGGTCGCTTGTGGGGGTTACAAGTTCATCGCAGCTTCAGCTCAGAACTAGCTCACTCATCACATGTTTAGTCCACCCTTTAGACAGGTCAGGGGTCTCTGGGCTGGATTTTCCAGGCGCAGGTAATTAGTTGATAATGGGTTTTTCACCCCGGGGGTAGCTTGAAAAGGGAGGATTGTAAGTGGGAAATCGACTTCAGAGGCATTGTTCCCAAAAGCCCTTTGAAGTTCCTAATCCAACCAGAGATTGCATTAGCCAGTCTCCTAGAACAGGTACATCTAGCCAGCCCCACAATAACAGCCACAATTGCATTGTTAATACAACGGTCCCCTCAGATGCTGCGCTCGATTGAATTAAATTCCTTCGGACATGCAGGATATTGTCAGTCTGTCCCTGGAGGCATGGCGAGGCTCCTTCCGTTGCCTCTGAAACCCCCAGCCCCGACTAACGAGAGCAGGCCCAATCCCTCACTCCAGGGCTGCTAGATCTAACCCCCCAAGCAGGGATCTCCAGTACCATCGCAGCAAATCCATCGCCCCCTCCCCCACCACGTGTCCCAAAGTGCACAGAGCCCAGGGCTGGGGCAGTTCCTGGCACTGTGATGTGCTTCCCCAGGGTGCAACCTGGAGCTGGGGTACCGCCAAGCAATAGCCCAGTTCTGTCACACACAGTCACTCCTTTCCTTCTGACCCATCGCCTCGTGACTCCAAAGGGGTCAGTCCAGTCCTGGAGACAGGTGCCCTTTTCCTGCAGAACAGGACCAAGGATCCGCCTGTGACTGTCTCAGCTCCCCTCCCAGAGTGACCTCTTCTACCGGCCAGCTAGGAGGTAGGGACTCACTCAGTCCTTGCCCTTCCTGCGGGTGTCCTGAGAGCTGGCACAGGTGAAAGGGTCCCCAGTCCCTAGCGGTGAAAGGGTCCCCAGTCCCTGAGCTGCAGCAAGACCCCCTTGTCTCCACTCTCTGCTGAGCACACTGAGGTGAAGCGGTGTGGGCACATGCTGTTCCGTATTGCTGCCCGGCCCCGAGCTCTGCAGCTCCCCCGGGCTCTTGGGTGGGTCTCTGGAGAGCAGCTGGGGGCGCAGGAGAGGTCTCTGCTTGTTTAGATTAAGGCTGCATTCAATTGCAGGCCTACTGAAGGAGCATTAAGACCCGGCCTACATGCTGCAAATTCCAATGGGCATTCTGGCATATATAATTTAAATCCGGTAATGAGATGTGCTGAAGGTTTCAAATATTAATGAGCAGCGAGATGGCTGTGACCCAGGGAAAATGGAGTGAGGTGGTTGAAATTCAAGATCAGATGTAGCTGTGTGACCTCTCCAGAGTGAATTCTCTTCTCTCACTCTGCCTGTGATAGGATTTCTCTGCCTGGGCTGCTTTCTGCCCGCCCAGGCGCTGGGTTTCGGGAGGTCGCTGCGCGTGTATGGAAGCCCTGGGCTAGATCCGCCTGGTGAGCTGGTCGAAATGCAGCTGCTCTTCATTCCCTCGCTTCCCCCCAGACTCTCGGGCTGGGCCCGCAGCGGAGAATGGAGGCCTTGGCCCAGCCCGTCCGAGTCAGTGTGCTTGCACCAGCCTCCTGCACCCAGCTAAGGATGGTGGCACGTCTGCCCCGCCACCGCTCCAGCGCGCTCCTCACCCCTCCTCAGCTGCAGTGGCCTCTGGTGAGCTCTCCCCGGCTCCGGGAGCACTGCACTGTGGGGCTGGCTGCCCAGGCCCTGGGAGCATGAGCCAAGCCTGGCACGCGGCGAGGGCATGAGGGGGTTACGGGCGCTGTAGGGCGCAAACAGGAAACGTCTCTCCTCTCTCATGTAGACGAAGCCTTCCCTGCCACTGGCTGAACGTCCGGCTTTGTCTAGGAGCCAGGGGCACCTGCTGTAAGCCGAGTGTCCCTGCAGCAGGCAGTGTGGCCTGGTGGTGAGAGCAAAGGGCCGGGAGCCTGTGTTCATGCTCCACCGCTGACTGGCTGCGTGACCTTGAGCAAGTCTCCCCTCCTCTGTGGCGGATTCCCCATGGGCCGGGGTGGGGAGCAATTGCTGTCTGTCAAGGGGCTCGCCTGTCTCCGGTGTTCCGGGTGTAAGGGGGGTGTGGAGGGAGGGGGGCAGAGCTGCGCTGTGTACTCCGCATATTCAGTTGTTCCTTCGAGAGGAGATTTTCTTCCCACGCGCACTTAGGGGCGTTTCTGTCCTGTCCCTGCTCATCCTTTGCTTTCAGTTGAATCCGAAACAGACTTGAGTTGATCCCGGAGGGCACGGGAGAGCAGGGGATTTTAGTCAGCAAGGGAGGAGGCTTCCAGCGGCCAACGCCAGGCAGGGGGATCCCAACGCGGGTCTGGTCCCCGGTGCACTGAGCTGAGCCTGTGGGGCTACTGGGTCCCAAGAGAAACACCCCCCTTCCTGCTCTGCCACTGTAGGGCCCCTGGCCATCTGGCATGTAGCAGTGCAGGTGGTACAGGGAGCCCCCCCCATGCCCCAGCAGCGCCGCAGGGTGAGAGTTTGTCAGGTGCAGGGATCTAATCTCCTTTTTAAACTCCTTGCACGCGTCTGCCTGAACGCATGTAATAGACAATCCCCACTTGCGAATGAAATATCGAAGATTCTGGCAGTGCTGCCCGTCCAGGCAAGCTGCAGACAGCACAGGTGCCAGCACAGGTGCCAGATGGAGCCGGCTCAGGGCAGCGTGTGGCAGCAGAGGACACGGGGATGCTGGGGGAGGGAAGAGGTGACTTTAACGTCTACATCTATTGCTAGAATATGGGTCTTTAATGGCTCCAGAATCAAGCTGGCTGAGTGGCCCTTTATCGTAGGTCCTATACAAACACAAGGTGGGGATCCTGGACGGCGCAGAGTGCTGTGTTTGCAATCAGTGGGCAAGTGACTCAGACCCAGGTTTGAGGCTGGAACAGGAAGCGCGTTTGGATATGTGGTCTCGTCTCCCTTCCCGAGCACAGAATGCCCCGCGCCATGGCACACCAGGCTGGTGCCCACCGAGCACAGCTTCCCCAGCTCTCCATGGAGGTGCCAGGCCCTGGCATGTGGGTGTGTCTTTTCCTTCTCCTGCTGGTTCCTGCGGGTGGCTGAGCAGGGCTCCGGAGCTGCCTCCAAGGGCTGGGTGACCCCATGGTGCCGGGAAAGGGCACCGGGCCTGTTGAGACCTGGGCTGATGGAAGGGCCTACAGGGAGAGGTAGGGAACGTGCCCCAGAGCCCCACACCCCTGGTGCCAGGCTGGTCATGGCAGGCTCGCGCTCCATGCCAGCTACCTGGGAGCCTCTCGCTCTGCCAGCTCCAGGGTCTCTGCTTTAAGGGGTCGCTTCTTAATTGCCTGAAGCCAAATCCCGGTTAGTGCTGAGGGCCAAGTCTTACCGTGCTGGTTACAGGCCCCTGGCAGTGGGGGCAGGGGGTTGGATGTGCTGGCAGTGCTCTGCAGGGGGAGGCTGGGTTCTGGCTCACAGGCCATGCGAGTAACTTCCCGCGTGCGGCTGAGGAGTTGTGGCTGCAGGGGATGATGACATGGCTGAGCAGCCGAACATGGAAAGGGAACAAGCAGATCTCGCACGCTTAACGCAAGTGGATTTCAATTATTGTGAGTGTCACAGAGAGATGGGGGCGAGGGGGAGGGGGGAGCCTGGTAAAGGGCAAAACTCCTTTGCTCTCGTCCTTGCTGGCTGGCGAGGGCACGCCTGCAGTTGCGACATGCGCTGGATCCTATCCCAGCCACTGGGGACGGCGGCTGGACGTGCCCTGCAGGCAGCCAGGCGCCCAGCTCGAGGCTGGCTAACTGCCAGCTCCGCCGACGTGCTGGCAATGGAGGGCACTGCGCCCCTTGCAGAATCGCAGCTGCTGGCAGTGCGCCACCGCCAACCCAGGCAGGGCCAGGTTCCTCTCCCTGTGTGGCAGGTAGGGGGGTGAGCTGCCCTGGGAGCTGGGGGTACAGGTGGGGCTCCAGGCTGTCTGCCTCTGAACGCTCCCTCTGCGCTGCCCCCTCCGCAGCGTTCGGCCCTGCGGATTATCTCTGGGCTGCCTTGGGCCGTTCCCATGGCGACCTGCTCCCTCCATGCACCTTCTCCCCTCACAGGACAGGGCGGTGGCTGCTGTGTCGGAGGGAGGCTAGGCACAGCTGACAACCGACTGTGCTCTCCTGCTGCGTGGCAGAGGGGGAATGGTACCCGGCCAGGCCTGCTCCCGTTCTGCCAGCCCCTGGTGCCTTTGGTTTCTCTCCATCCACCCACCTGGGCTCTTTCTACAGCCCGCTGGCTGCTTTGCCCCGGCTGGAGACAGCTTTCTCCTGCAGGTGAGCCCCATAGGCCCCTGCACATGTCCCCTCCCCTCTGCGTCATGGGCCCGTGCCCAGCTCCCTGTAAGTGCGGCGAGCCCTCGGACAGGAGGTGCTGGGGTGTGCCCAGCGTGACCCAGCACTGGCGGTGCGCATGGCTTGGTACAGGATGGGAGGCAGATCTCTGGCTCCAAGGAAATCTTGACCCTAGGGAACTGCTGGGCTGGGACTGGCCAGGGAGGGCCCTTGCATGGGGTGGCTCCGTGAGCTCCCAGACACCTGGAAGCACCAGAGCTGGGGTCTCGGGTCTCCTTGGCAGACGAGGGTTGGTGAAGTGTGTGGGGGGGCAGAGCAGAGTCGCCCTGGAGCCCCAGCCGTGCTCAGCGCTGCCTGTCTCTCCGCATCAGGCCACGCTGCAGGGCGCAGCCCTTCCCCTCTCCTGCTTTGCCGTCGTGTTTGCAAACAGTGGGGCCCCGGGGAGAGCAGTTGCCGTGCTCGCAATCCACTGCAGCGCAGCCAATTAGCAGCAGCAGCACAAGTGGCTCTTCACAAACACACCTCGGGAAACATGATACGGATCCCACGCTGCCAGCAGCCGTCCTGGCACCCGTCAGGCCTTCCCGTGCCCTGTCCGCACCCCGGGCACAGGGCCACATGGGCGGCGGGGGCTGCGTGCGGTTACAGAGCACCCAGCTCACAATTGGGGGTAAGGAACTTCCTGCTCACCCCAGCTGGGGAAACTGAGGCACAAGATGGTCACGCTGTGAGCTTGTGGTGGAGCTGGGAATAGGATCCAGGAGCCCTCAAACCCTCCCCCTCTAGCCCAGCACAGGTGAGACTAGAAACCACGTCCCTTGTTCCACCCACTGCTGAGCAGTCCCCCACCACACTTTTCCAACAGCCCCTTCCCATGCAGCGAGGCTCTCCGTGCTCGTGGCACGGCGTGGGCTGCCCCCAGGGCTCATCCTGGCCAGCAAACATCCCCAGCTCCCCGGCCGCACTGTTAGTGTGCTCGCTGGCACCTTTCCAGCATCCCCTCATTGGCACAGCTCTAGCATCGCCGGCCTGGCTACCGGCCCCCGACCTTGGGCGCTGCAGCAAAGGCCACTGAGCTCTGAGCAGAGCCCGCATGGGGGGAGAACTCAACCAGCTGCTGCCCATGGGCACAGAGCCCGCCCAGTAACCTACCCTCTCATGTGCCCCCCTCAGCCCCCGCTAGATGGCTTCTAACTTCACGCACTGGTGACTGCAAGCTGCCCCCTAGCCTGCGGGGCCAGGGGCCTGCACCCCACACTGCAGCTCGCCCCGCGTGCCCGGCCTCTGCCTCTCCCCGCTGCTGTTCATGCTCTGACCTGAAATGAGATGTGATCGCAGCGAGCGAGCGGGGAAGAAAGTGGCTTTTGTTCCCTGCAGCCGGGCTTTGGGTGCTGAACGCTGCAGGATTTCAGCCAAGGCGCAGCGTCAGCAAGCCCCCCGCCCCACTCGCTGCTGTGTGCTCGGGAGATCAGATGCACTGGGGAAGCAGATCGGAGCTGGGGCAGCTCTGTGCTGCCGCCTGGCCCAGCTCCCCCCATAAGGAGGTCGTGCTGGGTTCCAGGGAGGTTGGAGCGGGAGCGTGGCTGCAAATACAAAACTCGGATCTAAGTATTCGGCATCTGAGCTCCCATCTGTTCTCCTGGCACTGGGAGCTGGCCAGATGCTGGGCAAAGGTGTCTCAGAACAGGCCTGGGCATAAGCCCAGCCCATTCCTGGCTGTTCGACCTTCTCTCTGGCCGCTGTTGTGGGTACATGGTGCGTGCGGGAAATGATACGCTAGCCAGCCAATCGGGGAACAGAAATATTGCCATGTGACTCTGGCAGCCAGTTGCCCACCTCGCTCAGCGAATGACCAGGCATGAACAGCTGTTTGGGAGTGACCCCTCCCTCACGGCGGAAATTGTATTTTCATGACGCGCCCGCC
Source organism: Trachemys scripta elegans (assembly GCF_013100865.1). Classification (NCBI taxonomy): domain Eukaryota; kingdom Metazoa; phylum Chordata; order Testudines; family Emydidae; genus Trachemys; species Trachemys scripta. The sequence goes on along the minus strand of NC_048315.1, from coordinate 1,796,055 downwards.
AAGTGAGCGTGAGTGAGCTGGTCCGTCCAGGGCCCTGCCAGACTACACGTGCAGAGGGACCCACGGGTGCTGGGTAGCTGGACTCGCTTCACCACCACGTGCCACTGCGGCTTGGCAGCTGCCAGAGAGTCCAGGGAGCGATGGTTTGGTGCTAGACAGGCAGTGTAGAGCCAGCCTAGGCGTCCTTCCCCGCCCAGGGCACAGCTCCTAGGGCACGTGAGTGAGGGATCGCCACCAATGGACTCTGCTTGGCCCCCCCGTGGTTCATGGGCCCCCTGGGCAGCTGCCCTGTGTCTCGTACAGGATAGACGCTCTGAGCCACCCCTGGCGCGCGTGGTGAGGAATGGCAGAAACCTGCACTGCGCCGGCAGGCTGCCTGGTCCCCCTTCCTGGCTAACGCAGGCTCCTTCCTCACGCCAGTGCCTCCACTGCTTTGGCGCGACTCTGCCCATCGGGTTCCATCCCCTCTAGTGCCTTTGCAGTGTGGGACGCAGCGTCTGCCAGGCGCCCAGCCCCAGCGGCTCGCTCTGCTCCGCTCCGGGGAGCTCTCCTGCCTGCCGGCCCCAGCTGGCATACGGGGCAGTTTGCAATGCCCACGGGGATCCCCATGGAGCAGAGCCGGGGGCTGCTTTTCCAGCGGGGGCTAGAAGGTGTCGGGCTGGAAAGTTGCGCAGAAGCCCCGTGGCAGGGGCTATCAGCTGGCGTCTCCAGCGTGGGTGCGAAGCGGGTCACTATTTCGCCATGCCGCTCGTGCCTTGTTTTAATGTCTCTTGTAGCTGCTTATTTTCCCCTTCCCCAAACCCAGTCGGGCTCCGGCTTCGGCTCCAGCACGTCCCGAGTACACATTGCAGGAGGTCACGGCCGCGCTGCCTGCAATGAGAAGAGAGAGGGGTTGTTTCAAGTGACGCTGGCTCGGGGAGAAAATGTCACTGTAAGCCTGGCTGGCTCCTTTTGTGTGTGCCTGGCGATGACTCCCGGGGCTGAAATAGCAGCCGACGCGCCATTTATCATCGCCACTGCTCAGGGAAATTGCTGTACAAATGCATTAGCTCCGGCGGGAGAGCGGGGAATCGGGATTAGACGGACACGGGGTGGGGCCGCCGGGGGAGCTGGGAATGGGGGTGGGGGGTGCTTTGGGGCTCTAGCCCTGAGGTTCTGGCCTGCAGCAGGATCTGCCAGGCAGGCTGGGCGTGGGTTGCCTAGGACAGCGGTGGGGGAGGGGACGTGGAGAAAGACAGAGGCTAGCTGCTTTGCTAGGAGCTGGCTCTGCCCAGCACCTCTGCCCCTCTGTACTGCCAGCCCCTCGGCTTAGCTGCCTCCAGGGAGGACGTGGGGGATAGGACAAGCCCAGCAGGCCTCTCCCATTCTCCAGGGGCCCTCGGGTAGCAAATCGCCTGCCCTGTGGTGCCCCCGGCACGGAGCCCCATGGCACGGTCAGGCTGGGACAGCAGCCAGGCAATGGGACAGCTGGGCTGGGAGAAGGTGGCAGGGTGAAGCCGTGCTCCCGCATCCTCCCTCCACTGCCCCGCTAGGGGAATGCTCCCTGGGGCTTGGTCCTGCCAAGCAGGTTGTAGCTGGGGTGGGGGAAGGAATTCCCAATCTACCCTGGCCAAGTGCCAGCGTCCTCTGCCCAGCCAGGCTGCGCTGGTGCACCATTTGCTAGCAAACGGCTCTGAGCTGAGCCAGCCCACAGAGACCGTCGAGTTCGGGGCATTCCCAGGAAGTGCCAGGGCCCACAGGGTCACCGGGCTGGCTGGAGGCCGGCATGGGGGCCTCCCGCTGGCTGCAGGCGTACTGGAGCCGGGCTGGAGCGCTGTGCCCCCTCCCCCCCCCAGGCTCCGATGCTCCCCTCTCACAGTGGCCATTCCCGGCAGCCTGCCCCTCCCCCCTTCCCACCCACTCCTCCCCCCCGAGCCTCGGCCAGTGCACCGCCTGGCCACCCGTCTGCTGGGACTCACTCGGCTCCTCCCGTTTTTTATTTGTCGAGTGACCCAGAAAGTCCCCTCCCCTCCCCTCCCCTGCTGGGAACCAGCAGCCCCTCCCCAGCTGGTGTCTGGGAGGGGATCCACAGGTGCTCCGGCTGCGCCCCGTCCTGGTGTGGCCCCGGTGCGGGCGCGGCCGGCTGTAGCACAGCTCTGACAGGATAGCTCCATTACCGCTACATGGCTGTAATTTCCAAACATTGCAGTTGATATGTCAGCCGTCATTTGTCATCGCTGTATTTCTCCTTGATGCTCGAGGGAGCCTATTGAGACGACATGTGACACGTGTCAGTGGGTAAATGACTGTTCAATTCAAGGAGAATCGCAAGACACACAAGGTCAAACGCTTCCTTGCGTGCGCCGGCAGGAATATTAAACCGGCGCGGCCTCCCGGAGCTCCAGCGCTGGAGGCGATGCCGGGCCAGCCCCCGGGTACCACCACAGGGCTCGGCGGGAGCCGGGGGCGGCGCGTGGATCGCTCCCTGCATGCGTGCGGGAGCGCAGTGCCAGGCTCCCAGTGGGGACCAGTGCAGTGCTGCAGGGAGGAGCTCTGGCGAGGGGCTGAGAGCGGGGGGGTGGGCGGCTCCAGGCATCAGACCCAGGAGAGCTGCCTCGCACCCAGAGCAGCTGGCGGGAAGCCCCGGCGGCAGCAGGGTCTGTGTCTGGGTCCCTGGGCACTGTTCCTGAGGGCACAGGCATGGGGGGAGGGAGGCAAGGAATGTGGGGGCAGAATCCGCTGCGCAAGACGGGATCTAGGCCCAAACAGGACCAAGCAGGGCTGGGGAGCCAGCTCCCTCCAGCCCCAGGAGCCCCCAGAGCCCAAGGCGCTGCCTGGCTTTGTGTGAGCCAGCCCTGTGGGGAGGGGGCAGCCCCCAGCATGGCCCGGCGAGGCAGGGAGGGGGCTGGCCCGGGCGGGGACAGCCCAGAGGGGTGGGGGTGACTGCCTGGCACCAGCCCTGGCACCAGCCCTCACCCCAGCACCGCGGGCTTTCTGCTTGAGTAAGACCAGCAAGAATTAAAGCTTCATCGTTCCTGTCCTGTCACGTCTCTCGTTAGCGCCCGTCGCTGGAGGGCTCCTGTCCATTCTCGTTAGCGCCCGGCCCAGCTTTGCGCACAGAACGCTCCTCCATCGCCCGGCTGGGCTGGGTCACCTGTGCCTGCCCTGCTGTTGGACCCTTTGATGCCAGTCCCGCTGCCCTACAGCAACCAGCGCCGGGCGCAATTTTGCATAAATTTTAATTGGGGATTTGTTTGGGTCTTTTTCTTTATGGTGTGTCTCTAAAGCACGCCATGGACCTTGCAGCGAGCGGCACCGGCCTGGGGCGTTGGGAGCAGCCAGGGTTGGTGGGAAGCGATGTCACCTCCATAGTGGGACGGAGTCCAACACAGCAAAACCTGGGGAGCACTTTGGACAGCAGGGTACGTTGGTGCCAGGCCTGTGTCCAGCCGGCTGGCCCAGGAGGGCTCCAGGCTGCCCCGTTCTGTGTGGCTGGAGCTGGAGACAGGGGGTGGGAACTTGTGGGCAGCAAAAGGTCAGCAGGTGGCCGGAGGGGAGCAGCGTAGCCATGTTTTATTTATAGTGACCTTTTCCAGGGCCCGGCCCCACCTGGATTCATCAGCCCGTCAGGCTGCTGGACTCGCAGCTTGCCTGATGGAAACCAGGTGTGACAGAGCAGCTATGAGGGGCAAACACCAGTCAGGCTCTGTGGGCCTGTGATCCCGGCTGCCCAGGCCCCCTCACTCCACGCAGCAGGCCCTCCTCCCATCTCTTTTGCTACCATCTGCAGAGATGTCAGCCAACCACCAGTGCTGGCTCTGGGGATCGACCCGGCAACCCCAGAGCAGGAGGCACCGTGGTGCGTGTGTAGGGAGGGGCTCAGATCTGTGTTTGCCCAGCCAGCCCCTCGCCCAGTAGCCAGATTGGTTTCCACCTTGCCCTCCCTGTGCACTCTGCACCTTGCTGCTCCTGGAGTGCATAAAGTAGGGTCCCCGTGATCTAGCCTGGGGCTTCACTCTGCCTTGCCCTGCCCTCTCTGCCTCTCCTTGTGCAGGGCCAGCACCAGCTGGGTGTAGCTGATGTGAACTGGCTCCCTGGATCCCTAACCCCACCAACCCAAGGGAGGGGAGTGGGGCCGTCTCGCCAGGGCCAGGGCGGAGAGAACATAGGTGGCCCCTGAAGGGCAGGATGTGGTGGAAGGTGTCATTTGGAGCAGGCGGTGGGGGGACACGGAGAACGACTCTCCCGCTCACAGGAGCGGCCTGAAGCACAGAAACTAGTACAGGGCCCAGGCTGCAGCCAAACCACAACCCCGCATGCTGCCGGGCCTGGGGGTGCAGTGGCCAGGCCAGCGCTCTGCGAAGAGGCAGCCCCTTCTGCTGCATGTTGGCTCCCCATGCATTGAGCGCTTAGAGCTTTCCGTGCTGACCAGCTGCAGCAAGTGTGAGCTGAGGGGGCACCTGCCCAATGGAAGCTGCCTGCGGCACCAGCTCCTCTCCTGGCGCAGCAGCCGTGTGACTGCAATGTCCGGCTTGTGGCCAGTCTGTGCAGGATTCATTTGCATACTGTGGCCCATAATGCATTGCTAGCTTGGCAACATGGTTCACTCCAGCAGGTGTGGCAGGGCCCTGATGGGCCAGACCCATGGTGCTACCTGGAGGGGTTACCTTGCTCCAGACACTAGGGGTGCCCCAGAGTGTGCAGCAGGGACAGAGGCTTCCCAGCCGGGGCGGCCAGCGTCCTGCCCCGGCTCTCAGCTCCACGCCGGTTCTGGCTGCACAATGTGAGTTGCCCTGCAGCTCCGCGCTGATGGAGAACAAGAGCTGACCCAGAGCACGATTCGCTCTTGCATTCCCATCATGTCTCTCTGCTGTCAGCCTTCCCGGCCCCAGGGGCCGCGGCGCATGCAGGAGGGACCTTGGTGGCGGGCTGGCAGCGGGAGTGGAGGGGTGGGGGGAGACTCTCCATCCCCCGCTTCACCCTGTTCCCGAGAACTTCTCAAGCCTCAGAAATTCCCACCCTTCCCAAAGTCAGGCTGCAGGTTGTGGGGAGGAGCTGTGGGCGGGGCAGTATCTCACCAGGCCCCACAAAGCAAACAACCCAGGCAGACTGCTCCCCTCCAAGCAAGCCCTCCGTGCCTCCATGGGCCTCCTGCCTGCGTCCCCGGCCTCCTTGCTCCGAGCTTGGCAGCCAATGCCGTGAAAGGTCATTGCAGACATCGGAGGCGGGGATAGACCAAGGAGCGGCCTCCCCCGTGATCACAGGGTTCCGTGCAGGAAGGGACAGCTGTGTGGGGGTTGGGGTGGGGGTGCCCCAGGAAGGTGCCCGGCATGGGTCCTCCACGGGCTCTGCAGGGGGCTAGTGCATCTTGCAGGTGCATGCTGGTCCTGGGGGCTGTTGCCATGGGCCTGAGGCTGATTGACAGGAGCGGGGGGCTCTGATCTGCAGAGCGGTGACTGGTGTGGTCCTGGCCATGCTGCAGGGAGCTGCTTTGTCAGCCGACCAGCCAGCCCACTCTCTGCGCCTGCCCTCTGCCCAGGGCCGCTTGCTCGCTCTAATTGCCTCATTTTCATGGCAGCCGGCACCCGGCTCCTGCACAGACAGGGTCTGTTCGCGGGGAGGTTAATGAGTGAGGACTGGGCAAGGCTCCTGCCAGCCAGGGCTTTAGACAATTACAAAGAAAACCAAAGGTCCCCTCTGCTGGCTGGGGTCGCGGGGGGCGCAGAGAGCTCAGCCAGCACTGAGTGATAGCGCGTCCCTCCTCCCCTGCTGCCTGGCCGGCCTTCCAGAGCACGTGGGAGAGGCCCCAGGATTGCTGCAATGCAGCCACCTCTGGGGCACAGCTGCTCTTGGACAGCAGCGTAGGGCAGGGAGCAATGTGCAGCGGGAGCTTGTGCCACAGAGATGCTGACGGTCAAACCATCCCTCCCCCAAAGCCTGCCTGTTCCAGCAGGCCCCAGCAGTGCAGAGCGGCAGTGGCTGGGCCCCCGGCCGGCATGCACGCTGCCCCGTCTCGCTCGCTTTGCCAGGCACTAGGTTATTGCTTCGTGCACTGCGCGATATCGATTGAGCACGTTCCCAGCTGCTGTTTGTTTATTTTTTACACTAGACACTATTGATTTCTGCTGGGAACCCCCCGCTTGCCCGCCCCCCCTTCACCTGCCGCACACAGCACAGAGAGGCTTATTCTCCAGCAGCCCCAACGTGCGTTCGTTGTTAATAGACTGGCGCTCAGGAAGTTTAGGCCCTCAGACCAGCTGCTCCGGCTGGCAACATGTGGTGTGTGCCAAGCACCGGACAGGCTGCTGGGAGCCAGCCTGCAGTGCCCTCCCCGCGAGCCTGCCCCTCCGCACAGCTCCCCTGCGGGCTCAGCTCCAGGGTGCCCCTTGCAATCCAGGGCCAGCCCAGGAGAGCCCAGCCAGGCCCTGCCAGCCCAGGTCCCGGGGAGGGGGAGCTGTCAGGATCTCTGTGCCAATCTGCACTGGAGTAGCCTGCACACGCGCACCGGAGGGCTCTGCTGATGGGCTGAGGCCTCATTAGTGCCTGTCCCATGACAGCACAAGCAAGGGTGGGCAGGGCCAGCTAGTGGTTAGCGAAACGGACGGGGAGTCAGGACTCCTGGGTTCTCTCTCTGGCCTAAGGCAGGTCCCGTCGCCGCGCTGTGCTCAGGGTGTGGGTGGCAACGGTGGGGCCTGTGGGATCAGCGGTGGGGGGCACCGGCCGTGCAGCGGTCACTAGAGGAAGGGGAAGACAACGGGCTCTGGGTGGTGTCTGTATAAACGCCCATTGCCAGCAGCGGGGACATGCCTGGGTGGGGAGAGGCTTTGTGGGCCTGGGGGGAATTTCCTCTCTTAGCGGCAGTTGCCCTGGCCCCTGCAACACCTCGGCCTGGCACTCGGTTGGCACCGCCCTGCACAGGACATCAATTGCCCTGGATGGCAGCTGGAGAAAGCGTCATCTTTATCCCTTTGATCTGAAACCCACCTGGCTGCTTGGGGGCGTTAGCACAGTGACGGGTGCCAGGCCCCCCATAGGGCCAGCGTCCATTGGGCCGGGGGTGTGTGTGTCTTGGCTTGTGGCTGGCGTACCATGTGGCACCCACCTTGCCGCTGCTGCCTGGGGTCCTGGGCGGTGCAGCCATTGTCCCATGGGGAATGTGGCCCCATCACTCAGTACCTGCCGTCTCCCCATGCCCCTCGGGGCCTGTGCGCTCAGGGCTCCTGCTCCCAGCCCCTCCTAGGCCCGGGGCCCCGAGAACTCCCCACCGGATTCAGCAGGACTCCAGAAGGCAGTTCGTTCCCACCCTCTCTGTGCAGCGGCTGCCCCAGGCTCCAGCCAGCGACTGTCCCGTCTCCAGCGAGCTCGGGCAGCGGGAGAGTTCTCCTCTGCCAGGCTCTGTGGCGAGAGCATGGCGTCCGCGCTGAGCAGCTGCTGGGTGCACAGGAGGCAAATATTCCTCCTCTTCCGGAGCCAGGCGCAGGCAGCCGTCCTGGGGCTGCTGTCACCCCGGGGCTCTGAGCCCCTCCCGCTCTCCGCTGGGGGGCGCCGCTTCGGGAGCCTCCGCGGCCTTGAGACCCTCCCTTGTGCTGCGAAGGTGCTGTGCCCCCACATCCCCAGCCCGGTTACCAGGCGTGGCCCCGGCCCCCAGCGGATTGTTCCTGCGCTAGTAATAGGAGCACGGAGGGAGTGTTTCCCATGTGCCCGGCAAAGCTTCAGTAGCGGAGCCTGGCACAGAGCTGGGCCCCTCGCTCTCGGGAACCTGGCTCCTGACCCCCTCGCTCCTGCAGAGCCCTCCTGGCAGCGCCTGCCCCTTGGCCCCAGAGCGCCCTGCTTGGCACGGGGCGGCGGCGCACCCAGCGCCCATGGCAGGTGTGCTGGGAGCAGGGCCGGCTCCAGGCCCCAGCGAAGGAAGCAGGTGCCCGGGGCGGCACGTCCATCCGGTATTGGGACGGCACGTCCGGGTCTGCGGCGGCAATTCGGCGGCGGGTCCTTCACTCCCTCTCCTCCTCTTCAGCAGCACTTCGGCGGCAGCTCAATCGGGTTTTTCTTTGTTCTCTTTGATTTTTTCGCTGCTTGGGGCGGCAAAAAAGCTGGAGCCGGCCCTGGCTGGGAGCCCCCGCCCCAGGGCACTGTGGGCACCACAGCCTGGCAGAGCCGATCTCTCTCTCTCTCCTGGCTTTGCCGAGCAGACGAGCCTCCTTCAGCAGAAGCCAGTGCTGACTTATGTGCGATTAGCCGCAGCGTCGGGCTGATCTGCCAGTGTTTGTTACCAGCTCAGTGCCTAATCCCGCAGTCTAAAGGGCCTTCCGCTAACAAGCAGCCACGCTGCCGGATCCCTGCCTCCAGCAGCTCCACATCTGAGCCGTTTTCCTGAGGCAACCCACCCCCCCGCTCGCCCCGCTGCTGGCGTGGTCTCCCCTTCCAGTCGCTTGGTCCCCAGCCAGGGGTGCAGAGCCGAATAGCGGGAGTATGTATCAGGGGGTAGCCGTGTTAGTCTGTATCCACAAAAACAACGAGGAGTCTGGTGGCACCTTAAAGACTAATAGGTTTATTCGGGCATAAGCTTTCGTGGGTAAAAACCCTCACTTCTTCAGATGCATCTGGGGGGAGTGTGGAGCTCAGAGCCTGACTCAGGTTTGATCCCCCGTTCTGGGCGGGGAGTGGGGGCTGGCGCGGGGGGAGGAGCAGGACTCCTGGGTTCCATACCACCTCCTCGCTGTGTGATGTCAAGCACATGAATCCATCTCTGTGCCTGTTTCGTCACCGGGGGATCCCACCTCTTTGCGCGTGAGGTTTATTCTGTGCTGCTGCCCAGCGCTGTCCCTGGCGCCGCTGGCAGGGGGCCGGTAGCCCAGGCAGTCCCGACTCGGTTCCTAGGGCTCAGTCAGCCCCGCCCCGGCTCAGCACTCTCCACCCGCCTGGCGGACCCGGGCACCAGGCGTCTCGTGCGGCTCATGGCTGTTCTCAGTGGCAGGTGGGAAGATGAGTGCGGAGGGCTCCGGGGAATAAACACGCCACTGGGCAAAGAGGGTGCCTTTAGCCCAGCCTCCTGGCTGGTGGCTCTGGCCACCTCATGTGCGGTGACCCAGCGCTGGCTTCCCCCTTCCAGTGGGGGGCTAGCATGTGCCCAGCTGTGGCATAAGGGGTGTGGGACGGGGCTGGGACCCAGCCTGTGCCAGGCATGAGGGTGGGGGCAGGGCAGGCGGTGCCCAGGGGCCTTCTGCATTGACAGCACCCGTAGGGTACCTGGTGCAGCCCGTTGCATCCCCATTCTCTGGTCCTGCCTTGCCTGCAGCCCAGCGTATTGCTCAGGGCATGGTGGGAAACGTTTGGTACTCGCTCCAGGACTGCCCAGCAGCGCCTCTGGCCAGCGCCCGCCGTGGGGAGCGGGGGCACTACTGAGCGATGGCTCTTCCTGCAGAGCCTTGTTCGGTGTTCACCAAAATATCCGGCTGCCTCCGTCCCACCCCCGCAGGGGCTCTCCCAGCCCAGCGTTACATAATGGGCCGCCTGGCTGGCCCTGCGTCTGCCGGCAGCCTCTGGTACAGAGGAGCCGGCGCTGATGAGGTTGCGGGGGTCGCGGAGTGAATCTCTCCTGATGGGGTATTATTAGCATTTCAATTTATTTACACGTTTTGCTGGAGCACAAAACACCCATTGAGAAGTTACATCTCATTATCAGAGCCATCCAGCGAGCAGCAGGAGCAGAGTTATCACAGCCGTTTAGAGCGCTGAGGAGAAAATAACCCACTCGGGGAGAGCTGAGCCCAGCAGCCGGCTGGTTCCGGGGCTGGGGGCAGCATCCGGCAGGGCGGGGCGGAGTGCCAGCACCGGAGCCTTCTCCCTCTCTAGGGCTGGCACCGCCCGATAGCACCAGTGCACCCTGCTGCCCTTCTCTGCCAGTGTGTCCCCTGCCCAGGAGAGATGGGGCCGTGCACTTGGCACCCCTCTGTTGGCACTGGTCTCCGCACAGCCACTCCCTGGTTGCTCCTGGGCTGTCTGGCTCCGAGACCCCACAGGACACGGCCTTGTTTTCTGCCCATCTGCCCCAGGTTTGGTCAGGCTCCGTGCAGGGCTATGGCCACACGGCTCTCGGTGACCCTGGGGTCACTGCTGGATGCCTGGCCCGGGACAGGCAAATTCCCAGAAGCTTTTGCAGGTGGCTGAGTCCTGTGGGGCCACTCGAGGCCTGGTGACAAAGGGGAATCTGCGTTGACTGGCTGTGTCCATGAGTACGCCAGGCCAGGGGGCTGGGGGAATCGCTTCCCCAGAGATCCCACCCCCTGGAGTGGGGAGCCATTGCAGGCAGCAGTTAATGAGCCGGTGTAGGGCTTGGGCTGGAGTGCTAATCCCCTATTAAAACCTAAAAGGGATTCTGGCGCCCTTCAGTATAAACTCATTAACTTTTATGGTATAATAAATGGATCCTATTAAAAAATAATTCCAGTCGTGCTGGGTGCAAGTTAACCTCTTAGAACTTCTGCAACAAGGCATATTTCTCCCTGCTCAGCGAGGGAGGCGGGGGGCAGGGCCTCTCCTGGCCACTACCGTGCAGCGAGGCTCCTCCGGCGCTTTGGGGACGCCCCTGAAAGGCCGCCCGCCGGCCCCAGGGGCGCATCCCGGCCCCTGGCCTTGGAGGCTGCAGAGCAGGGGCTCCCTCCAACTGCCACCCAACCCTGCTCTACATGCACGTGGTGCTGGGGGCCAGCACACCAGCTGTTGGCCTCCGGACACCTGGGTTCATAGGGGGCCTTGCCATGGTAAGGAGAATGCCTGGTGCCATGAAGTGGGTTAATTATAAAGTAGGAAGGGACGTAAATCCGGCTGTACCAGGGCAGGAAACAGCCATTCGCCAGCTGTTCCTTATGTCTCCTCTGACAGAACTGGCAGTGTCAGGGCCAGGGCTAGGCGGGTCTGGCGAGTCCAGTGACCCCAGAAGTGCCTGGAGTAACAAGTGAAAATGGGGTGGGGGGGAACTCAACTTGTCGTGGCCTGGAGAGACGTTCTCCACAGCCAGCATCTCCTCCACGCCCTGGGTGCTGTGGGTCGAGGGGCGTTAGCTGGGGTGAGGGTGAGTGGGACTAACATAGCATGAGGTGCTGAAGGACTGCATTGAGGGGGGAGCCTGGGGCTGTGATAGTGGGGATGGGGCTGTGGGTCGGGAGTAAGGGGCACTGGCAAAGCTTGGGGGGGGCCTTTGGCTGACAGCCCCCACCCACTCTCTGAGCACCCCATTCAGCAGGACTCAGGAACTGGAGCAATAACTTTTCCCCCAATCTTTGAAGCTAAAGCCTCTTAATAGTCCCTTCAAAGTGGCAGTCACGTGGCGATTAATCCTTGAAGGGCCCTGCCCTTGGTAGCGTTCAGTATAATTACCTGCTAATTGGCAGTATCATGTCATCAGTGCTGGCGCGCGGTGTAAGCGCTCCGCCAGGACGTGCCCTGTGCGCTAACACAGCCTGTCTCGGAGCACGCGCCGCCTGGCCACCTCGTGCCGCTGCCTCCTGCAGACACGCGCCGTGCTCCGCGGGCTGGGCCCTTGGGACATGGCTGGCCCTTGCCGGGCGCGTCCTTGGCTCTCTCTGTCCCGCCCTCCCCGGGAGCTGAACTCTGCTGCAGCACGTTAGCGGGAGTCTCCTGCTCCCCTTTGGCAGGTGGCACAATGGCCCCTGCCACGCCCATCCTGACGTGCATCTGCCACGTCCCCGGTGCTGCCAGGCCTGAGGGAGCTGCGCTGGGCAGCGAGGGGGGCTGCCTGCTCACTCTGGCCGGGGGGCGAAGGGGGCGGGAGCTCCCCGCGACATGGCCGTCCTGCCTTCTCTGAGCCAGGAGCTCCCAGCGCCAGCCTTAGCTCCGTTAGCAGAGCTCTTCTCCTCCTGCAGTTGGAGTTCAATGTTCCCGACAGGTGTTACCACCCTCACCGGCGGTCAGTCACTGCCCCACACTGGGGACCTGAGAGCTACACGCGCCCCGCTTTGTCCCCACTCCCGCCCTGATCAGGGCAGCTCACTCCCCACCAGCTCCGAACAACCCAACCCAGGTGTGACCAAGGGGCAGGGCAGAGTTAGCTGAAGACAAGGCCTGAGGCCTGGCGAGGGCCCATCTCACCCCGAGCAGCCGGCTCTGCACGAGGCCCAGGCAGACAGTGTAATGTGGCTATGACCCCCCTTAGCACATGAGGAACGCCCTTCCCGTTGGGAAAATCAAGGGTTCTCCACTCCCCAAAGCAATCTCCCTGCTTGTCTGGAAAGAGTAAACAATTCAGCCACCGTTTACGTAGGCCCTACAATAAGTCTACTGTGGCGTAGTCTCCGGGCAGCACTGGTGTCACCAGTGACCGCATGGCTGAGCTGTGATGTTTTCTGTTACGGGGGAGGGGGCGTTCTGGGAGCTCTGTCCCCCCACCCTCCCACCCCTGCTGGGTAAGGCAGGGCAGGGCATGTGTGGGAGCCGTCCCCGGGAGATGGGATCACACGCCAGCTCTTGGGGCACAAGCGGTGGTGGGGAGGAGAGGGAGGGAGAGCGAATTCGCCAGGGAGCCATGTTCAATGGCTCATTAGGACTGATGAAAGCCTTTTCTCATTTAGTCTAAATACTTTAAATGGCTTCACACACAGGTTATTTGCATAGCTTAGGAGATAATGTGCAGGGAGGGCCACTAATGAGGCTGCGGTGCTGGCAGGAGGGGAGCGCGCCTGCCATGGAGCCGTGTGGGTTGCCCTGCCCACCCTACCCCGTGCGGCTGGCCCGGGAGGGCCAGAGCGACACTCTGCCAGCTCCTGCCACGTCTGCTGCTTGCCTAATGTCCCAGCTCCTGGAGTCAGGTGACTGGGGGGAAATCTCGGCTGGCATTTCGGAAAAGAGTGCATTCCCAGCCCTCGTGCTGGGGGAGAGCTGCTGGGAACAGGCCCTGAGGCACTGACCCAGGAGCAAAGAACCAGATGTGGTTAGAGTTAAAATCTCCTGACATCAGGGCCCAGTTCAGGATCTGGGCAGGTGGGGGCTGGTGAGGCCAGGTCGGGGGCGGAGGGCGGATGAGTCCATCAAGAGACCCAGTTGCCGGAATAAGCTATTTGAAGACACGGGCGTAGTTTGGGGAGGGCAGGGGGCATTGCCCCCACAAACTGTTGCGTCCCATCCATTAGCAAGTGTTGCATTGCTGGGCATGACTCTCCGGAGCAGCCACGTGCAGGATAAGGGCCCCAATGCTGTCCGGAAGCGCCATCTCCCCAGAGCCTCGGCAGCGCCCATCAGCCGCGTGGACGGGCTGCCAAACCGGCTGCTGATTGCACAGTCAGTGACGTTCCAGCCCTGGCTCTGTTTACCCAGAAACACACGTCCCCCGATAAAGTCATCAGCTTTATTGAAAGCGATTGGCGCCTCCTCTTAGATACCGTTCCGCCTCGCGGCTCCCGCTCCTCTCCCGGCTGCCCGCCCCTCCTCGCAGGAAATGGGGAGGGGGCCTTCACAGCACCCCTGTCTTGCCTGGGTGGGGAGGGGGCTGGCTGGCAGCTGGGTTTGTCTCAGTCATGGGGGGGTCAGCTCCAATCCAATCCCTGGTTTGGGACGGTAAGGCCTGGAGCCTGTCTGGGTAGGAGGAGCGGGGTGGGCGCAGTTCTGGGGCAGTTACACAGCTGCCTGTTGCTAGCGTTCTGTCCCCTCCATTCTCCAGGCCCTGGCTCAGGACCCCAGCCCCATGGAGGGCCCCCAGCCCCATGGAGGGCCCCCAGCCTGGCTGCCCGATGGAGCTGCTTGCTGTGTCTCTCAGTGCCAGGGCCAAGTGCGATAGTTTGGGTCTGTAGGATACCGGTGCCAGGGCTAAGAGCTGTGCCCCCTTGGCACCATTGCAATGTGTGGGGCACTGGCATGGGCTGGCCCAGCTCAGCACAGCTCCTAGCAGCTTCCCGTCAGTGACCAGGCTGGGCAGGGCACACGGCCAGCTGCTGAGACTGGCCTGGGGAGCGCTTGGGAGCCTTACTCGGGGCCTGCTGCCCAGGAAAGGGGCGTGCTGTCTCTCAGAGAAGCTGGGGCCTTTGGTGTTCCCAGCAGGGCTTCAGTTGCCCTCCCCTGGGGCCCTGGGCACAGTGTGGAGGCCAATGGCTCAGTTTGTTCAGCAGCCAGCGGCCCAGGGCATGTGGTGTAAAAGCCATGACTGCCAGCAGGAGCAGGGCAGTGCAGGGCCTTTTGGGGGCAGCTCTGCAGACCCCCCCACACCTCTGGGAAGGGGAGTACTGCTCTGAGGGCGCTGTGCTGGGGGGGACCTGTCCCCCTGCACACATAGCATCTGTCCCCACAAGCTTGGCAGAGGCTTGTGGCTGTCAGCAGGTGTGGAGGGAATTGGCAGCTGGTCTGAGCACCACCCATCCTGGGGGGTCTCCTGCTGGCTGGACAGGGGTGTTCTGAGCACTTGGGTGCCCCCGGAGCACCAGCCGCCACACCGTGACTTGCCACGATTGGTCCCCTTGGGGGTGGGGGGTGCGATGCCAAGGTTCATAGAGCCAGGCCTCTGGCAGCCCAGCTCCCCGCCTCTCCTTGGCCCCTTCCCCCTTGGCCGCCCGTGTTCTCAGCCGCCTCTCTCCTCCTTCCAGACTTTGCCTCGGAGGAGCCGAACATGGTGGGCCGGAAGGCAGCGGGGAGCTCTGAGGCTGAGGGGGACCAGACGGTGCCCCCCACTCCGGACGAGCTGGAGGGCGAGGTCCGCTTTGTCACCACAGCCCCCACGCTGACGCTGCTCAACCATCACCCCCTGCTGGAGGAGTTCCTGCACGAGGCCCTGGCGAAGAAGGACTATCTGAGGCAGGTGCCCTTCCTCACGTGGGGCCTGGGGGGGCCAGGCCCAGTCATGCCTGACATGCCAGGACGGATCACCCAGACCCCCAGAGCCAACCTGCCAAACCAAGATGACCTTCCGGTGTTTTCTGACCTGACCACATCCCTCACTGTGCCAGCCACGGCCCCCGTGACCATGACCAGCACCACGGCCCTGGTGGGAGAGAAGGCCAAGGCCAGAGACGCAGAGAGGACCCCAGAAATGGTCAAGCCAGCGTTCACCGCCGAGCTGCTGACCACGGCTGCAGGCCACATGGCGTCATGGGCAGATCCCCGGCCAGCCAGCCCCGAGAGCAACTCTGCCTCTGTCCCCACGGAGCCTCCCATTACCCCCGCGCCTGCCATCTCCCAGGCCGCCCTGCCCAACCCGGGTCAAGCCACCACCACCATGGTGACCAGCAACACCCCGACCGCCATCACCCCCACAGCCCGATTTGTCTCACCGCGGGCACCCAGCCCAGCGCTGCCAAGGGCCAAGGAGCCCGGGATGGAGGCTGCCACCACAGCCACGATTTCTGGGGACGACGAGGAAACCACCACAACCACCATCATCACCACAACCACCATCACCACGGTGCAGGTGCCAGGTGAGGGCACTCCCACCCCAGCAGGGGCCAGGGGCACCAGGCCAGGCTGCCTGCTAAAGAGAGGGTGGGGGTGGGGGCACGGTCTTCGGAGAGAGCTGGACCCGCTTTTGGGGTGTCAGTGGGCCGTCGCGCAGGGCAGTCACGACATGTTGGTGACACAAGGGAAGGCGAGGAGGAGTTGGGCACAGCTCTGACTGGCTGCATCGCTCCACGCCCAGTGTGTGGCAGGCATTCAGCCAGCGTGTCACCACATGGCGGGGAGATGGTCCCAGGCTGCAGGAGACACAGCTGCCTCGGCTGGGAGCTGGCTTCCACTGGGACTGGGCTGGTGAGCACCCTGATGGGACAGCTGCTGTCCAGGTATGGAACGGCTGTAAGGACCGTCCCGCCATGCCGACATCAGCTGCTTTGACCTCTCCGCTAGCAGTACTCAGCCCCCAGGTTCCCAGGGTGCACGGCCCAGCAGGAGGGGGCGGCAGTTGCTGTGGCGTGCGGCCCCTCCTGTGGTGGGGGGCTGTGGCCGTGGCCCCACCGGGAAGGGTGCGGTGGGAGCTGTACTGGAGACGAGACCAGTGCCTGGTCTACGCTAGCGCTCCCGCCTTTGCACCCCTGCTGGAGCTGCGCCCAGTATAGACGCGCCCTAGAGGGAGGCCAGTTTAGCCCAGGGCCTCTGGCCCAGCGCCACAGTTGCATGTGAAATGGGGCGTGATGGGGCCTTGGCCTGGGCAAACTCGTATCTAAGGCGATGGGTCTGGTGGGAGGGAGGGCACAGGCTGCTTCTGGCCCTTGGTGGGTACCGGGGATGAGGCTAACCAGGGGTTCCACTTCCCTGGCTGGGGACGAGACCATGAGCCACCCTGTCATCAGCACAAGGTGTCCCGGAGCCTGGGTGAGCGAGAGGAGGGTGAGGATGTTGGACTCTGTTTGGGGAGGAGGGGTGGAATGGGCCGTCGGAGCAGGGAGCAGGCGTGAGGCCTGTCTGATCCCATGATTTCCTCTTGCCCCCAGCTCCGTGCAACTGGAACCTCACGGGCCCTGAGGGCTCCTTGGAGTCTCCGGAGCCGGTCAGTTCACCCTATGACAGCCTGGACTGCACCTACACCATCTCCGGGTACCCTGGCTATGGCGTGGAGATCAAGGTCGGTACCGGGGGCTCCTGAATGCCGCATTGCCAGCTTGTGGGGGGACCCTGCAGGCCCCAAGGCCCTGAGTGGGAAACACACCTGCGCTCGAGGCCGCACAGCGCGGGGGACGGGCGGGGTGGGTCTCTCACGGCGCGAATGGAATCCTAGCGAAGTGCCTCAAACCGCCAAAACACCTGGCTCCCCCCCTTGCCTTTAGCCCCTAAGCCTCACGCTGAGAACGCCCCGGCGGAGCTGCTGAGCACCCTGCATCTCTCCTCCCCCACAACAGATGGCGCTAGTGGTACCAGAGGGCACTCAATATGCAAATCCCTCTGCGCAAAGCATGCTGGGCCTCCCCCTCACGACCTGGCAGGGGGCATCTCCAGCTGTGGGACAGGGAGTTGGGCCGCGGTGCCAGGTTGGAGGGGCAGGGCAGGCCCTGCCATGGCTGCAGGAGTGAGTAGCATGGGCACCATTGCAGGAACCAGGGTCACCCACGGCTGTGTGGGTAGGGAGGATTTTCACTCTGGGGGTTGGGGCAATTGTTCCTTTTGGAACTCGTGCCTGGGCACCGGTGCAGCTGAGCCCGGTGGTGCCAGGCAGGCAGGTGAGGCGCTGGGCAGTCCCTGGGCAGGTGTTTCGTGTTTCATAGCTGGGCGGTTGCACAGCCACGGTGCCGTGGGTTGGAGACAGCAGCAAAGGCCAGCCCTGCTCTGATGGGGTCTGTGGCCGGCACATGACCCAGCACTCCAGGACTTTCCCTCTTGGCTCTGCAGAACCGCCCGGGAGGGAAATGCTGGCTGGCGAGCTGGAAGGGACCCCCAGGGGGAATAGCAGGGGACCCGGGGCGCAATTCAGGAGCCCGTCCAGC
This sequence comes from Trachemys scripta elegans, assembly GCF_013100865.1. NCBI lineage: Eukaryota > Metazoa > Chordata > Testudines > Emydidae > Trachemys > Trachemys scripta. Next base: position 1,778,665 of record NC_048315.1, on the reverse strand, counting down.
AGGAGGTGGCTGCAGGGGGGCTGGAATTGCCGCTGCGGAGCAAACCCAGCCCTCAACCGAGGGGCATGCGAATGCAGCGCTGCTCTCGTGAAAGGGTAACAGAATGTCAGATCAATGCACGTGGTATTTGGCGACATTTGAACAATGCGCTCCAGCCCCCAGCCAGCCCCCCTCCTGGGGCCTAATTAGACCTCGGCAACAGCAGAGCTTTCAGACTCCATCTTAATAAATAAATAACCCGCCACCTCCACCTGCCACACAGGCCCCGTCCGTCGAGACAGGGTGGGTGACGCGCCGGCTGCCCACGCAGAGAGGGCAGGGCGGCGGCACTGGGAGGAGAACCAGGCAGGCTCTGCTTGCCCGGGGCTGGGCATTGTGGGCCTCTGTCATGCTCCAGCTCTACGCCAGGCTCTGGTTTCACATCCCCCAGACCCAGGCTGGGTCAGCCCACAATCACCCGGCATCCTGAGGGGCTGGGGGGAGATCAGCCTGTGGGCCGGCCCTGGCACAGTGGGAGGGGGTGGCCCGTTATGGCAGGGTGAGCCCAGCGCTGCGCTGGGGCTGGCTATGGGGCGGGGAAGCTGATCGCCATGGAGACAGGCGAGGAGTTTCCCCCCTACCCGTCGTTCTCCATCCCGCGGCAGTTGAAGAGCACGGCGAGGAGTTCAGCACGGTGCCGGCCCACACGCGGCGTCCCACCCCCCGCCGCCCGACAGGTACTTCGCGGTAATTAGCGGCGTGGGGCGAGAACGTGTGTACCGGCACTGCTCTCCATTACCGTGTAGCGTTGTTAGCGTTGCTTAATTAACGTCGTTAATATCCAATCACCTCCTAATGAGACAAGCCAACAGCTTGGGGTTTCTCAGGATAAGTGATGATGCCGTTGCAGCAGAGGGCTGCCGGGAGCCAGGCCTCGGGGCCTGGAACCTCCCCGCTGGCCCCAGGGAAGTGGGGATGGACGCTAGGGACTAGGGGCTGGTCCTTGCAGTGTGTGTGCCGGGCTGCACGGCCATCCCCCAGCCACAGGGCCTCGGAGCTTTCCGTGACCACTGAACGGGCTGAAACGCCATCCCTACTTCCCCGCCGGCGCCCCACCCCCGGGCCACCAGTGGGAGAGTCCCAAACGGGGCAGGGGTTGTTATATTTTATAACGATCCATTAAAATATAAACTGTTGCCAGGCAACCTCAAGGTTAAACCTTCCCAGGATTCCCAGCAAGCCGGGAGCCCGTGAGTGTGTGGATGCTCGCTCACCTCCAGCAGCGAGCGAGTGGCTCAGAGCCAAGCCGGGTGGGACTCAGGACACCTGGGTCAAATTCCTAGTGCTGGGAGACCTTGGCTGAGTCTCTCTGAGCCGTGGTGCCCCCCTGTAAAGCTGGGGTGATCCTGACCCCCAGAGCAGGGGGCATGAGGCTGTGGGGTACGCGGGGGCATGTGGGGACTGCTCTGCTCTCGCAGCTGGCTGGAACAGCTGCAGATGTCAAGGCCCAGGGATGCTGAAACCAGTGAAGGGAGAGTGGGGCAGTTACTTGCCTTCGCCTGGACAAGGCTGGAGGCGTTAGTGCTCCGCCTGTGTCTGCCCCAGAGCTCACCTGAGTGTGGGGAGGATTGGCTGCTGCCAAGGGTCCCGTCCAGGACACCGCCCACCCCAGCTGGAGTTTCTGAATTTGCGGCACAATCACAGGAGAGAACTCCATTTCCTCACCCGTGCCGGGCAATCTGTCTGCATTTCCACGCTGCGTGGCTGAGTGGCAGCCGTGACCGCGCCCGCCGTGAGAATCCATGGCTGGCCTACGTGAATGCGATGCAGCTTGACTGAGAGCGCTGGGCAGGGCCCGGTCTGTTCTGCCTGGGAGGGCAGCCGCGTTCTCACTCCAGGAGCCCCTTAGCCCTTGGAAGTGGGATGGGGAGGTGCACGGGGACTCGACGGGATTGCGCTGGCCCAGAGGAAGCTACGAAACCCGGGCTGCGGCTCTCTGTGCCCTGTGTGTGCCCTGCCCCCAAAGGTGAGCAGCCAGCTGTTACTCAACGAGGCAGCCGCTTGCGGGGAAGGCATCACATGCACGAACCCAGCGTGAGCTTGTGCCCTGGCCAGCTCTCAGCTCCCATTGCATAAACCAGCTTCCAGCTGCCTCCCATCCAGGCCGCCTCTGCACCAAACGGTGCCCAGCGTGATCCAACCGGTGTGAAAACAGTTCAGTTAGAGCAGGGCATAGCCTGTTGTGGGACCCACCCCCGCTCCACACCCATGTGGGTGGGCTGCAGGCTCTAGCACGCTAGCAGCCCCTGGGGCCGGGGGCGAGCTGCTGCGCTTTGACTGCCGTGCTGTGAGTCACGTGGCGCTTGCACGGCACCGCTGGGGCTGGCAGGCAAGAGCCCTGCAGCAACCTGCAGACACGCAGCCAAACTCAGCCTGGCCTGCGGCTGCAGCATCCTGCCACGGACCCCTCTGCTGCGTTCCTCTCCTCACTGCTGCTGAGTGTGTGTGTGCACATGTGGAGGGGCGTGCGTGCGTGTGTGCACACGCATGGGGGAATGTGTATGCGTCTGCATGGGGGGTTATAGTGTGCGTGTGCCCATGCCGGGGGGGGGGGTGTGTGAGTGTGTGCACGCGGGGGGGGGGGTGTGCACGCGGGGGAGGGGTGTATGAGTGTGTGCGTGTGCCCGTGCTGGGGGGAGTGTCTGTGTGCTGTGTGGATCCTGCTGGAGGCTCCCTGCTCTGCTAGCTCGGTGGCTGGGCCCCTCTCTCCAGCTGGCTGTGTCTCTTCGCCATCTGGAGCTCGTTGTGCTGGCGGTTCTCCATCTCCCGCTGGCCGGGATCCATCGCGCCGTGCCCAGAGCCTCGTCCCCGGTTCCCATTGGCTCTCGCCTGCCGGTTAAGGCCAAGGGAGCGAATGTGCGTGCCCCCCGTGAGCCATGTGCAGGCTGCCACGTGCCGTTCCCAGGGCTCCCTTCCTGCCTGGCGTCTGAGCTGCTGCCCGCAGAGCCCCCTGTACCTGGAGCCCCTGCGGGGGCTGCTCTGGGCTCTGCCAGCCTCCGTCCCTGCACGCTGGCTGTGAGCTCCCCTGTACTGCTGGCACGAGCAGCCATTGTCCCTGGCAGAGGGGGCTGCAGGCCTCCCTGGCGTTCCAGTCTCTGGTGCTGCTGCCCCAGGCACCAGTGACGGAGATGTGGTTTGCACCCGTGCAGCTCTCCCTGATTTCATTGGACCCGTGCAAATGGTGTCTCCACTAGGGGTTTGCAGCAGGCAGGTACCATCTGTGACCCGTACCTGCCTTGCATGCTGGCAGCATTGCAGCCCCAGTGACTGCCCTCTCCCAGTGCCAGGCCCAGCACAAGCCACGGCGTGATTTGTCTTCAGGTGCTGCATGCTGTGGCTGCGCCAGGTGCAGGACGTTTTGTGCCCTGGGGGATGGGCCACGTGGCCCCGGCAGCCCGCAGAAGGGACTGGCACCGCTGTGCCCCCTTCCAGGGGTGACCCGGAGTCTCCAGAGGGACAAGCCGCCCTCCTGTCCATCCAGCCTCACCCCTGGGCCTGGGGCACCCAGCAGTTACACTTGGGGCCTGTCCCTTCACCCCTCCATGAGGCCAAGCTGCCTTCTGGCTCAGATCCCGGATCTGCCCCCAGCAGTCGCTAGCCCCGGCGTTCCCAGGACAATGCCCAGGGCCAGTCCCCACAGGCTTTGGGGGGGGCAGGTCATGGATGGGCCCATCGTGCTGCCCGCTCCCGTGGCAAGCTGAGGGAGCCCGTGGAGGCGCCTTGGCACCGTGCCCCATGCGCTGGCAGTGATCACAGCTCCGAAGCTCGCGGCTGGGACAGCCACTAGTTACCATGGCAATGGAGCGAAGGCGTTATTGCCACTGAAAGGCTGCTTGGGGGAGCTGGCGCGGTGTCCCTGGGGGAGCGAATGGCAGCGTGGGCAGCACCAGCCAGGGGCTACTGCAGCGATAGGCCCATGACAGGGCTTAGCCAGGGCTGGGCCTGCTGCGGGTTGGGAGAAACAGCCTGTGGGCAGCACAGCTCAGCGTGAAGTAGGATCCGGTGGGTTAGAGCAGGGGGGACCGGGAGCCCGGACTCCTGGGTTCTGTCCCCAGCTCTGCTACTGAGCCCAGTGGCGGGGCCAGGGCACAGCTGACAGCTCTCGTGTGGGCTCTCCCCTGTGCCCGCGGGCCGGTTCCGGCCCGTGCGGGAGCAGCACTCCGAGCGCCGCCTGTCCAAGGCATCTCCCAGCACCAAGATTTACAGGGCTGCTAAGCATGTTTGAAAGCTGGTGCTGCCATTGGCCCTGCGCATTCAGGCCTCACCGCTCGCTGACTGGCTGTGGGAAAAGGCACAGAGAGACGTGCCCACCTGGCACTGGGGCTCTGGGGTGCGGCGGGGGGATGTGTCGGGGGAGGAGCTGGGCAGGGCAGGCACATCCCCTTCCAGAAGAGGAAACAGGCCCCATGGGGGTGAGCACCGGCCCCTCTCCAGGGCAGTCTGGGTGACTGCCTGCCCCCCAGGGAGCTGGCAGGCCTGGTGCAGGAGAGGGCTGTGGGCTGTCTCTGGAGCCCGTGGGTGTGGGGCAGCTGGCCAGGTCACTCCCCCCAGGCTCTCAGATTTAGCTGGGGTGGGGGCAACGCAGTCTCCTGCTGTGCCAGTCGCCCAGACAGGACCGGGGGCAAGTGCCCGTGCTGGCAATAACCTGGTGCCCCACTGACAATGCCCCTTCCTCCCGCAGGTCCTGAACATCAGCCTGTTGGAAGGGGAGACGGTCGCCATGGAGACCTTCGGGGGCGCAGAGCCTGTCGTCCTGGCCAACGAGTCCTTCCTCATGAGGGGCCAGGTGATCCGCAGCCCGACCAATCGGGTCAGCGTGCGGTTCCGGAGCCCCCAGCCCGCCAGCCCTGGCACCTTCCGCTTCCGCTTCCAAGGTACAGTCCCGGCCTGCTCTCTGCGGTGCCCTGCGGAGCCACGGTCCCTGTGCCATCCTACCCCCCACACGCCAGCCAGACACGGTGCCCTCCTGCAGCCAGCGGGCCTCGTCCCTTGGTGGGGCGCAGCAGGGTCACACAGCTGCCCCCGCACCGGTGGGCAGAGCCCTGCGGGCCAAGAGCTCTGGTGTTGCAGCAGGGCTGGGTGGCGCGATGTGGTGCCCTGCGCCATAGACCCAGTGCCCCACGAGCCAGCCCCACCCCCGGGAGAGGAGTGCTGCCCCACAGCAGTGTGGGGCTGCTCCCAGGAGATGGTGGGCCAGGCAGCCTGGCAGGTTTGGGAAGGGGACTGGCAGCCAGTGTCCGTCGGCTTCATCTCCAGGCCACGTGCTGGACCCAGAGGCCACCTGACTTAGCAATGGGGCCGGGCATGCCCCTGCCCCTAGGGAAGGGGGGCCAGGCAGCTGAGGCTGGGGAGGGGCCCTTTCCCCTCCCATGGAGCCAATCTAGAGTCCCTTTGTAATCTGGCTCATCAGCCCATGGGCGCACTGGGCATGTAACATGGCACCCCTGTGGGCTGTGTCTGCCCAGAGCTCAGCCTGGCATTGCACCTGGGCTCTTGGCACTTCACCTTGGCTGGGAGCTGCCAGGCAAGCTCTGGCTGAGTGTGGGTCACATACACCCCCCCCGTCCCTCCCAGAGCCCCCCTCTTCCTCCCAGGCCACCACGCCACCCCTCTGCCCCCACAGCCTGGGACACCCAGCAGCATCTCCCTCCCAGAGTTCGGGGAGTTAGGCCAACCCTGGGTCAGAGCTCAGCCATCTCGCCCCTGCGTCCAGTGCATGGCATGGCACCATCCTGCCAAGGGTCTGCGCCCAGGGCGGGCCCTGCCCGCTCCCCTGCAGGTGAACCTGCTTCCCGGGCACAGCTGCAGCCAGCCAGGGCCAATTAGCCTGTTTAAAGCTCTGGAATTGCCGGCGGAGTTAATCTGCGACATCGCCAGGTTAAACGGGCACCAACCAGAGAGACGCGCTAATGGAGAGATAATTGGTGTGAGCAATTACGGGCTCATTTAACATAATTACCGGCAAAGTTAGGCCCCTTGTCGCTGATAGCAGGGTGGAGCCGCTCCTCCCGCACGGCGCCATGTGCCACGGGGCCAGCCGAGGGACGTGCCTCCGGGGAGCCTCCTGTGTGCTCTGCAGAGGCGCTTGTTGGTGGGGGAGCCAGCCACACACCTACAGGCCTGCCTGGAGCTCAGGGACTTTCTCCCCTGCCCCTCCCCTTGGGCCTGGAACCCAGCAGAGCCTCGGGTAGGCCATGATCCTGCCCTGTGCGCCTGTCTCCTCCCTCGCCCTGCCCCCTCTGCCTGCAATGCCCACATCGAGCCCCCAGAGTGAATCCCCTCACACACCATGTGCAGCCCCCTCGTCCCCAGGCTCAGCATCACTCCCCGCCCACCAGCTGCTCCGTGTCTCAGCCCAGGGGCTGCCAGGTTCGCCCCCACCCGGCTGATGGCAGAGCTGGGCTGTAGAGCCCGAGGGAGTCAGCGCCGAGCCAGCCAATGAGGTGGGAGGCTCCAAGGAGCATGGGCTGAAGACGGATGGCTGGGCAGCACGACAGGGGCAGGGCCTGGCGGGGGGCAGGAGGGGCGCTGGAGTCCAGACCCTTGGGGTGTGGAGCTTGTTGGATCTGGGGGAAGCCCATGGCTGGGCTATCGGGGGCTGCGGGTCGGGATTGAGGGGCACTGGCAGAGCTGGGTGGGTTTCGGGGATGGGGGGAGCCCATGGCTGGGCTATCGAGGGCTGCGGGTCAGGATTGAGGGGCACTGGCAGAGCTCGGTGGCTTTGGGGGGTCGGGGGAGCCCATGGCTGGGGTATCAAAGGCTGCGGGTTGGGATTGAGGGGCACTGGCAGAGCTTGGTGGCTTTGGGGAATCGGGAGAGCCCATGGCTGGGCTATCGAGGGCTGTGGGTCGGGATTGAGGGGCACTGGCAGAGCTCGGTGGGTTTGGGGCTGCAGGTTGGGATTAAGGGACACTGGCAGAGCTCGGTGGGTTTCAGGGATGGGGGCACCTCCTTTCCCATTTCCCATGGTCCTTTGTTTCCTTAACCTGCCCAAGGTTCCTCAGCAAAGCAATACCCCCAGGGGCACTCGGCTGGGGGGTGGTCTCTGTCTGCCTCAGAATCTCCTGTGAAGGGTGGGCTGCCCCCCTGACCTGCCCTCACTCACCCACAGGCCTGGTGCCGCCCTGACGCTATTAATGGGGAAATAATGACAGATTGTGCCGAGCGCGTCCCTCAGCCGGGGTCGTCATGGCAACGTGCAGCAAATTAATGGGAAAAGCCGCACTTCACGCTCCTTTATTTTCATGTCTGATGGGCCCAGCCCCCGCCCCCCCTCCGGATTCAGGGGGATTCTGGGTACAGGTGGGGGCTGGGCATGACTCAGTCACTCCCACCCGCCGGGTTGTGGTACCCCCCAGCCGGATGCCCGGGTACCCCAGGGCCCCCCCGCAGGTGCTTATGGCCGCGATGGGCCTGGGGCAGGGACTCTATGGACGGGGGGGCAGGTCACGGCTGCAGAGGGTCCCAGCACCCTCTGCAGGAGGAATTGCCTCTTGCTCAGGGGCAGCGTCCTGCTGGGATTTGGCCCTTCTGCCAGCGCACCGAGCGCCCGCTGTGCTCCCCAGCCTGAGGCCGAGGGGGGGCCAGGGCCAGGGCCAGGGTCTGAGCTGTAACCTGGGATTGTACAGACAGGCCCAGCTCTGGTCTGCTGGGGACTGCTGAGCTGCTCCATGAGCTGAGAGTCACCCTCGATTCCCAGACAACTGGGTCAGGCCCTTGGCTACTGAGAGCCCTGGGCTGGCTACCACTGGCCATCGCGCCCATCCCTGCTCCCCTCCCCTGCTGGTTCCCCCGTGGGGAGCTCCTAGGGCAGGCGCTGGACTGCTTGTGACCCCCCCCAATAGTGTGGTCTCACCCCCATCACCCACAGACACTGCACAGTCGGCTGCAGCCCCTGAGTGCAGGAGTCTGGGCTCAGGCCTCACTACTGCCGGCTGCCAGGGTGTGCAAAGGGGCACAGGGCCCTGGTGGGGCGTCACACTTGTGTGCAAAGGGTCCCTGGCAGGGCGTCACACTCACGTGCAAAGGGGCCCTGGCGGAGCATCACGCTCATGTGCAAAGGGGCCCTGGCGGAGCATCACGCTCGAGTGCAAAGGGGCCCTGGTGGGGCCTCACGCTCATGTGCAAAGGGGCCCTGGCGGGGCCTCATGCTCGAGTGCAAAGGGGCCCAGGGCCCTGCCCTTCCTCTGCACTAGAACTAGACTTTGCCCTGCATGGCGCTGGTGCTGGCTTGGTGCTCTGACTGCTGTGGGTGCTCTGACTGGAGTGCCCCTGGGATCCTTCCCTCTTCCAAATCCCTCCTCCACCCCAGCTGAGGTCAGGCTCGCCTCTTTGTGACATCACAGCTTGTTGCTGCGGAGATGGAGTGATGTCACAAGCAGAGGCTGTGAGCTCATTGGCAGTCAGTGTGTAGCCCTGAGTCGCGGAGGCTGGGAAGCAGCGACTGGCCGTGGCAGGAGAGTGCTTAGCAGTGTCCCCTCTGTTACACCGTGGCTGTGCCCGGGTGTGTGGGCAACGTGAGCCGGGTGCTAGGGCCACATTTGTGCCCCTCCCCCGGGCACCAGCATGTTCCCTCACTGTCAGTTGCCTTCCCCACCCGGCTTGTGCAGCGCCCTTCGGCCAGAGTGGAGCTGCAAAGGTCCTGCCAGCCCTGCTCTGGCCCCAGCACCCCCGGCCTGCGCAGACCCAGTGTGACCTGGGCAGATTTCACCTGTGTCCTGCCCACGCCCTGCAGCGCCACCTGCCCCAGGGCGGCAGGGACTCTGGCATGCTAGCAGCCCATGGGAGCAGCCCGCTCAGTCCGGACCCGTGGCTCCCGGGGTTCCCAAGGCATCAGCGGGGGCAAAAGGCTCATCCCTGCAGGCTCCTGGCGGGGTGGGGAACGCCAGCTCCCCTGGCAGAGGGGCATCGAGGAGGCTGGCCCCCCACCTGCAGCCTGGCAGAGCCGTGTCCCTGGGCAGGCAGCACCCTCGGGCAGGGCAGGGCCTGGGGGCTGCACCCCTCTGGCCAGCTGCCTGGCCAGATAGAAGGATTTGCTGCCACCTGCTGGCTGGGATCAGGAACAACACCCTGTCCGACCCACCTGTAACTGCGCCCACTGGATGCGGCCCCCAGATGGGGCCGGCTGTTTCCAGAGGCTCTGGGTCTCCATGCAATGGGGGGAGAGGAGAGAAAACAGCTCAGCAGCTGGGACTTCCAGGGGAGAAAGCCTACCTCCTCCCAGCCCAGTTCCTGCCCTGTGGCTCTCAGAGGGAAGGCGTGACACCCACACTGTGGGGCAGGATCCCGCTGATCCCCAGCCTGGCATAAGTGCAGGAACTAGGGATGTGGGGGGTGCTGCAGCACCCCCAGGTTTTACGCGAGGCTCCACTTCTGGCCCCCCCACCTGGGGTCCTGGCTGCTGGCCCCACACCCAGGGGCTCCGCTCCTGGTCCCGCCCCCACCTGTGGCCCTGGCCTCGGCCCTCTTACCCCTGCGGGCACCAGGCACCCACCCCTCCAGGCATTGGGCACACAGCCCCACAGGCACCAGGCGCCCGCCCCTACAGTCCCCAGGCATGCCAAGCCAGGGAGCACAGCGCTCCCGCCATTCAGCCTGCCAGGCCCTGCCATTAAATGCCCCTCTCTCTCCCTTCCTCCCTCCCAGCCTATCTGCTGAGCTGCAACTTCCCCTCCCGACCGGCCTACGGTGATGTCTCCGTCACCAGCCTGCACCCTGGGGGCAGCGCCCACTTCTACTGCGCCACGGGGTACCAGCTGCAGGGCCCGCCTGCGCTCACCTGCCTCAACGCCACCCGGCCCTTCTGGAGCAGCCGGGAGCCCGTCTGTGTGGGTGAGTGGGGGGGAGGGGCTGCCCAGTGCTGCCGGATGCCCCCCTGGCCAGGCACGGGCCTCACCAGAGCAGGCCTCAGCTGCTCACAAGGGACGTGAGTTTGGCCTTCTCAGCCTGAGCCTGGCCCCAGACCGCCAGCTCCTGATTGGCTGCCTCCTCCTAAGAGAGGGTCCCACACCCCGGCACCTTCCCACGGGCTGTGGGGTGCCCCCTAAGCACTGGGCATGTTCCAACCACTGCCCTGTAGCCACAGCCCGGCTCCAGGCACTGCCCTCTGCCCACTGCTGCAAAGCCAGGCGGTATGTGGCCAAGGGCGCTCTGACGGGCCCCATCTCTGATGCCCCTGTCTGTGCAAGCAACTGCCTGGCAGCCATCTCCCCAGTGCTCCTAACCCTCAGCTTCCCCTTGCAGCGGCCTGCGGGGGGGTGATCAGAAATGCCACCATCGGACGCATCATCTCGCCCGGCTTCCCAGGCAACTACAGCAACAACCTGACTTGCCACTGGCTTCTGGAGGCCCCAGAGGGCCAGCGCCTGCACCTGCACTTTGAGAAGGTCTCGCTGGCTGAGGATGATGACAGGTGCGGGGCAGGGAGTGGGGCCCATACGAGGGAAGGGTGCTGCCTCAGGGGAGCAGGATGGACATGTCTGTGAGGCCTGGGGGGCTAGAGCTCCCCTACCATTCTGTGTAGGACTTGCAACATGTGTTTGCAAATGGATGTTGACTCTGAAACCCACCGATGGCACATGCCAGAGCAGCTGTGCCATTGAGGCTGCCCTGCTCTCTGGTCAGGGCTCTAGCCAGCCCTGCTGGATAGCGACAGGTATTGGGGCTTCCGCCCCAACCAGGGGCTGCCCTTCGCGTCTCCATGCCTGGGCCTGTCTTCCCACTGAGCTCCTCTAGGAGAGGGGACAGAGGAGATACCCAGGGCACCACAGCTCCCCTGTGTGACGGGTTACCCACCCTCCAGGGTGCCACCTGATGTACTGGGGTACCACTGAGCCCACCTGTTCCACCAGCCTGGGCTCCCTTTACACTGTCTTGCTGAGCCAAGCCCTCAAGCCTCCTCCAGCACACACAGGTAGGGACTCGCCCAGGTGCAGAACGACACAGACCCTGAAATCAGCACAGCACTCAAGTGCACACCCCCTCTGGAGTGCAAACCCCAAATTATATCATCTTGCGCTGCACAGAGAACTGCACAGCATAAGCTCATGAAATTCGCCCCCTCCCTCAATGTGGAGGAAGATATTCACAGCTTTTCCCCACTCCCCAGTTATGAATTCCACAAACTGGTTTGAGAGAAAACAAAAACAAATGTATTAACTACGGAAGATAGATTTGAAGTGATTATAAGGGATAGAAAACAGATCAAAGCAGATTATCCAGCAAATAAAACAAAAACGATGATAGCTTAAGATAGAAAAGAAGCTGGTTACAAGTAGTAATTTCTCACCCTAAATGTTGGTTTAGGCAGGCTGCAGAGGTTCTGGAAGACAAGCTGCTCTTGCTTGCAGCTTAAAACTCCAGGTGTCCCTTTCACAGGCAGACACCTTCCCAGCCTGGGCTCAGTCCTTCCCCCTCCCCCCACCCTTTGTCTTTGTTTCTTTGATGGTCACAGCAGTCATGCTGGGCAGGGAGTTAGTGAAGAATGACCACTGATTATCTCCCTCCCCTGCCTTAAATAGGTTTTACATGTGGCGGGAATCCTTTGTTTTCCAGTGTGGTTTCCCCCCTATTCCCCAGTAGAAAAATATTGTTATTCTATCATGGAGTCCAGTACCAGGGGACTTAATCACATGACCCTGCAGTGTCAAAGCAGCCAGAAGTCAGAGGTTGTTTGAGCATCCCAGGAAGGTGAGAGATTAGAATCTTCAAAGGCCTATTGTTTTCTCTAATAGTCCATTGACTTGTCCCCAGCTAGGCAGCCAGACTGATTGCATTCTGTCTGGGGGCGTTCCCTAGGTGCAAACGTATTTGTAGTACAGATGTATAGTCAATATTCCTAACTTTAGATACAAAAATGATCCATGCATACAAATAGGATAATCATACTCAGCAAAGCATAACTTCCAATGACACCTCGCATGCCTTCTCTTGCATCTTAGTGATGCTATAATCATATTCTAACAATATTTCTATATAGCGTCACACGCTGCCCCTGTGGTTTTTGCCCTCCTGCCTCCAGGCATCAGCAGCTGCCCCTCGTCTCCCCCCATTCTCCCGATGCACACAGGCCTCCAGCAGGCCGAGCCACAGAGCCCTAGTACCCAGTGGCCAGGCCGCGGGGATCTGCTAAGGCCTGTGCCCCCCTCCCCCCAGCTGGTACTGTGCCCATTGCTTGGCAGGCTTATCATCCGGAACGGGAAGGACATTGAGGCACCGCCGGTGTACGACTCGTACGAGGTGGAGTACCTGCCCATCGAGGGGCTGCTCAGCACTGCCCGCCACTTCTTCCTCGAGCTCACCACCGACAGCAGCGGCGCCTCCACCGGCGTGGCGCTCCGCTACGAAGGTAAGGCCTGAGACCCCCGCAGGGCATGGAGAGACACCTGGCCTGGGGCCCTGGAGAACGAGCCCTGTGATCCCAGCCCCCTTCGGGTGGCAGCATTAACCCCCTGCCCCTCTGCCCCCAGCCTTCGAGCAGGGGCACTGCTATGAGCCCTTCGTCAAGTACGGGAACTTCACCACCAGCGACGCCACCTATGCCGTGGGCACCAGCGTGGAGTTCAGCTGCGACCCCGGCTACACCCTGGAACAGGGCTCCATCATTATTGAGTGCGTGGACCCCAGCGACCCCCAGTGGAACGAGACGGAGCCGGCGTGCCGAGGTCTGTCTGCTGAGGCCAAGCCAGGCGGCAGGGGAGGGGGCAGGCAGGTGCCTGGGGGGACAGAGCAGGCAGGGCGCTGTTCCCCTGGGCTCCCAGGCCTGTGCGGAGCCGGGGCCCAGGCCCTGCACTGAGCGCCCCCTGTGCTGCGCGCTGAGACGGGAAGGGGGGCTGCTGTGAGGCCTCCCACCCGCAGCTCTGGGCTGCAGGGCCAGGAGCTCAGTGTCGTGTTCCCTGCAGCTGTGTGCAGCGGGGAGATCACAGACTCGGCGGGCGTGGTGCTGTCCCCCAACTGGCCGGAGGCCTATGGCAAGGGCCAGGACTGCATCTGGGGCCTGCACGTGGAGGAGGACAAGCGCATCATGCTGGACGTCCAAGTGTGAGTGAGCCGAGGCTGCCCAGGGCAGGTCCCCCAGGGAGGCGGAGGAGCAAGGGCCTGTGGGTTGCCCCGGGGCGGGGGGTGAGGGCAGCCTGCCCTGGGTGCTGGCTAAGGCCGGCGATCTTTAGCTGCCCTGGGGATGGCTGGTAGAGCTGTGAGCCCCGTGGGTTGCCCCTTGTCCCTTGTGCAAGAGGCTAGTTCAGCTGCCTCCCCGTGGGTCTGTGGCTGCAAAGGGGCCAGGGCCGGGTTGGGGTCCCTTTGCCCCAGGATAGTCTTGGCTGAACCCCCCCAAGTGAAGTCCACACCCACAGAGCCCCACTCATCCGAAGGGGAGAGTCCCCCCTAGGGCCAGGGCCAGCTAAGCCGGGCTCTACAGGTCCCCTTCGCAGGGCGTCTGCCCCAGCCCCTCTCTCCCCGCAGGCTGCGCATCGGGAAGGGCGACGTCCTCACGTTCTACGATGGGGATGACCTGACGGCCCGGATCCTGGGCCAGTACACAGGCACCCACCGCCGCTTCAAGCTCTACACGGCCATGGCCGACGTCACCATCCAGTTCCAGTCGGACCCCGGCGGCGCTGTCTTCGGCTACCAGCAGGGCTTCGTCATCCACTTCTTCGGTGAGGGGCCCCCACCAGCACTGGGGAGAGAACCCAGGAGTCCTGCCCCCCTGCTCTCACCCCCAGACCTCCCACCCTCCACCAGCACTGGGGAGAGAACCCAGGAGTCCTGTCCCCCAGCCCCCCTGCTCTCGCCCCCAGACCTCCCACCCTCCACCAGCACTGGGGAGAGAACCCAGGAGTCCTGTCCCCCAGCCCCCCTGCTCTCGCCCCCAGACCTCCCACCCTCCACCAGCACTGGGGAGAGAACCCAGCAGTCCTGCCCTCCTGCTCTCATCCCCAGACCTCCCACCCCCCACCAGCACTGGGGAGAGAACCCAGGAGTCCTGCCCCCCTGCTCTTGTCCCCAGACCTCCCACTCCCCACCAGCACTGGGGAGAGAACCCAGGAGTCCTGGCCCCTGCTCTAAATCCCTAGACGCCCCCACCCCTCGGAGCTGGGGATAGAACCCAGGAGTCCAGCCTGCAGCCGGCCTGTGTGGCCAGGCCCCCGTGCTGGCAGCGGTCTCACTCATCTCTCCCTGCAGAGGTTCCACGCAACGACACGTGCCCCGAGCTGCCCGAGATTCCCAACGGCTGGAAGACCACGTCCCACCCTGAGCTGATCCACGGCACCATGGTGAACTACCACTGCTACCCCGGCTTTGAGCTCGTGGGCACGGACCTGCTCATGTGCCACTGGGACCTGACCTGGAGCGGGGACCTGCCCACCTGTGAGAGAGGTGAGCGCAGGGCCCGGGCCATTGCTGGGGCAGGCTGTGCCACAGACCCACACGCCCCAGAGACTGCACCGGGGGTCCCCTCCCCTCCCCGCCTGCCCTGCCCTGCCCTCTGGGCTGCCCCCCAGCGCCTGCTGCCTCCAGGAGATGTGCCATTGGCCCACCTGTCAGACCCAGCCCAGAGACACAGGGCACAGACAGGGAGGGCTGGGCCGCAGCTCCAAGCCCCTTCCTCCCCCTGCCCGCGCTCCCACTGGCTATTGCAGCAGTGGACAATTGCCAGAGCGGAGAGGCAGCCATGCAAGGAGGGGCGGCATAGGAGCCATGGAGGCCAGCTCTGCCAGGGTCCTGGCCCCTCTGCACCAGTGCCGGCTGGTTGGGCCCCCTGCCATCCAGGGGACAATCAGCTGGCCAGGCCTGGCCTCCCTCCAGCACTGGCTGCTGCTGCTGGAGCATAGGTTGGGAGGGACCCTCCACAGTGCCTTGTCTCCCCCCTCAGCTCCGAACCGGGCTCCCAGCTGGGAGGGGTGGGTGGGGCTGCCCCCCAGGCGGCGGCACTCAGCAGGATGGGGCTGGGGTACAAGAGCCCCCCAGACCGGAACCCTGCCAGGACGCCAACAGTCGCCTCCCCCAAACTACCCTGCACCCCTTTGTGCCCAGGCTGCCTGGCTCAGGCCAGCTTTGCTGGGCCGAGAGCTCCCCCTGCTGGAGCTCTGTGCCCTCAATGCTGGCCCCAGAGGGCCTGACTCTCACCTGCCCACTGCAGCCCTGGGGCAGGGCTCCGGGCGCCCAGGGTCTGACTGTGTCCCTCTCTGGGGTGCAGAGGGGCTGGAGGCCTCGCCCCGCAGGGCATAGATGGGGGTGCTGGGAAGAGACTGTAGGCGTTTGTGGTCCCCTGTGCTTCGACCACTAGCCATGCTGCCTGCCATGGCGTGGCTCTGCAGGCTGCGGGGGCTGCAGCCTCCCCCTTTCCCCCGAGCAGGGGCAGTAACCGGCTCTGGGCTGCAGCCCCCCCTCCCCAGCAGCTTCGCTTCCCCTCCCCCCACACTCTGCAGCGCTAAGGGCCACTGCCCAACTTGGCTCCAGCCCTCCCAAGGCCCTGAGCCGTGCGGGGAGGCGTCTCCCCCTTGCCCCTCAGCTTGGTGTGAGTCTCGCCTCCCTCCCCTGCACAGTGACCGCCTGCAAGGACCCCGGGGACGTGAACCACAGCCGCAGGATCATCTCCAGCTCCAAGTTCCCCGTGGGCTCCACCGTGCAGTTCGTCTGCGACAAGGGCTACGTCCTGACGGGGGGCGGCTTGCTGACCTGCCGGGACCGCCAGGCCGGGGGCCCCAAGTGGAGTGACCGCCTCCCCAAGTGCACCCGTGAGTCCGAGCTCTGCCAGCTGCTTGCGTGGGGTCCTGCTCCAGCTGGCTGGCTGGGGACCTCCCCCCAAAACTGGTCACGGGGCACCTGGCTGCTTGTCTCCAGGGTTGGGGAGAGCCCTGGCCCTACAGCCTGTGCTGGCACCCTGAAGCATGGGATGCTCGGGAAGGGGGCGTTGCAGGTGGCATCGTGCTGGGCACAGCATCCCATTGGGTTGTCCCCCAGGGCCTGGGCAGCAGCCTGGCAAGAAGCTGCCCACCTCCCAGCCCCGCCAAGAGTCCCCCAGCAGTTGGGCCAGGGCTGAGCCCCGTGTGGGAGGCTCCCCACGGCCCCCAAAGGAAGCTCCGGCCCCACCCCGTGGCTGAGCTGCAGGCGTGCGTCTCACCCCAGCTCTGTTCCACGTTTGCAGCGGAAGTATATGAGCCTTGCCACAACCCGGGCGCCCCAGAGCACGGCGTCCAGACCCCGGAGAAGAGACTGTACCAGGCGGGGGCCACCCTGCGCTTCTCATGTGCCACGGGCTACGTGCTGCAGGGGGAGGGGAGCCTCCGCTGTGTGCCCGGCCACCCCTCGCAGTGGAACAGCTCTCCCCCCATCTGCAAGGCCGGTGAGTCTGCCCGGGGACCGGTGAGCAGTGTGTGTGGGCCAGCCAGTCCCCGAGCCCCCAGCGTCTCAGCTTCCCTGCAGAACTGCCCTCTCCGGCAGGGACTGCCTTGTGGTCACTGCGCCCTGGGCACGCCAGCTCCTCCCCCGCCCCTTCCACAACCGAATGGTGAGTGTGCAAGGGACACACGCACCCCCCACCGTGGCGCCCCGGCCACTGCCAGCGCTAGCTTCTCCCTGGCATTGCAAAGCCAACTGTCCCTTCTCTAGCCTGACTAACGCTGCCGCCCCACGGCGCAGGGAGCATGTGCCCATGTCAGCCCCAGGGCAGGGGGGCCACGCTGGGCCAAGCCACTAGCGAAGCACCGGCCACAGGCTCACACTTAATAACCACAGCAGCCCTGCCCCCCTCGCTCTGCCCAGCTGCTGTCCCCCCTTCCCGCCTTTCATTCATCCCTCTCTTCTTCCAGTCGCTTACGATGAATTTTACAGCAACCGCAACCTGGACGGTAAGAACCCGGCAGAGGTCTCACTCGGCTCTCCCTGCAGGCTCTCCACAGGCTGCTGTGCAGGAGGGTCCCTCTAGGGCAGATGTGGGGCAGGGGCCTTGAGGGGGGTGGCCTGGGAGCCACTGAGGCCGGGAGACGGGTGGGGAGATGACACTGAATATCAGGACAGGTGGAGATGTAGATGTAGATGCAGGGAGTGGTGGTGCTGGGGGCAGAGGGCAGGTGGGCTGGCCTCACTGCTGGGGCCTGCAGGTGCAGCTCTGCCCACAGGGACGGCTCACCCGGCAGGGGCCGGCCAGGGAGACTCAGCAAAGGAGGGATCAAAGAAAGGGTTCAGGTGCAGGTACTGGTGGGAGTGGTGCTGGTGGGGGTGCAGGTGGGGGTGCCGGTGGGAGGGGGTGCCGTTGGGGGTAAGGGTGTGGGTGCAGGTTGGGGGGGGGGTGGGAGGGGGTGCCCCTGGGGGTGCCGGTGGGGGTGCGGGTGGGAGTGGGTGCCCATGGGGGTGTCCATGGAGGTGTGGTGGGACTGGGTCCCCGTGGGGGTGCGGGTGGGATGCGGGTGTCTGTGGGGGTGCCCATGGGGGTGCGGGTGGGAGTGGGTGCCCCTGGGGGTGGGGTGGGAGTGGGTGCCCGTGGGGGTGTGGGTGGGATGCGGGTGTCTGTGGGGGTGCGGGTGGGAGGGGTGCCCCGGGGGTGCGGGTGGGATGTGGGTGTCTGTGGGGGTGCCCATGGGGGTGTGGGTGGGAGTGGGTGCCCCTGGGGGTGGGCTATCTGGGGATGTGGGCTGGGCTGAGCAGCGAGCGCAGAGCCAGGATGCGGGCGGCCAGCAGGAGGCACCGTTTCCCCTGTGAGCGGGGAGGAGGCACAGCAGGCTGGGTCCCATGTCCATGCAGGGCACCTGTCACTGAAGTGCCTGGGGGGGGAGAGGGGTGGAACCCCAATGCCCTGAGAAGGGGGGGGCAGGATCCCCCCTCCCCTCATCCCCACCAAGCTACCCAAAGAGTCTGGTAAATTCTCTTCTTCCCCTGCCCGCTGCCCCGGTCTCTGTACCCCCCCCCTTTCCCTGTCTCTCCCGCAGTCGCAAAGGTCTCGCCCTCGGGGAACCCGCAGGAGGGCCCCAACATTGCCATCGCCATCTTCCTGCCAGTGCTGGTCGTAGCGCTGCTCATTGGAGGCATTTACTTCTACTTCTCCAAGTGAGTGCCACGGGGAGGGAGGGGGGAGTCTGCCTCCTGCCAGCCCCGTCTGCCCCTGCCCGGGCTTGTCTGCCCCTGGCCCCTCTGCCCTCCTGCCTGGCCCCATTTGCCTCTTGCCTGGCCCCGTCTGTCCCTGCCCAACCCTGTCTGCCCCCCTGCCCAGTCCCCAGCCCTGTCTGCCCCTGCCCCCCAGCGTGGGCCCCATGTTCTCATCTGCCCCGGCTCAACTTCATCTGCCCCGGGACTCATCTGCCCCGCCTGGGCCCCATGTTCTCTTATCTGCGCCCTGCCCAGCCCTGTCTGTCAGTGGGAGCCCATCAGTGCTCTGCCAGCTTGGGTCACTGCCTGCTCGTCTCTGTCCCCTGCAGGCTCCAGGGGAAACCGTCCCTGCAGCTGCCCCTGTCTGGTTCTCACCCCTACGATCACATCACCGTGGAATCGGCCTTTGACAACACCGCCTACGAGACAGGAGTAAGTCCTGAGCCCCGCTCAGTCGGGCCCCAGCAGCCCTGGGCTGTCGGCAGCTTGGGAGTAAACCCAGGTGCTTGGGGCACTGCTGGGTGCTGGGGGCTGGCTCGGCCCTGGCTGGAGGGCTGCAGAGCAGCTGTGCAAACGGGCAGCCCCATACCCCTCACTGGGGAATGCCCTGGGCCCTGGCTGGGTCTGCCCCAGCCCCCCAGTATGTGCGTGGAGCAGAAGAGGGTCATTCTGTGCAGCAGTAGCCAACCCCAGGAGGGGGTTGCAAAGGGAGCCCCAAGGGGGGGGTGGAAAGGTGGAGGGAGAGGAGGGGGGAGGGAGGAAGGGAACGGGGGGGGGGGGGGGGGGGGAACGAGTGTGGGGACGCTGCCCCCAGTGGGGTTGGGCAGAGCACACCCCGGCAGCGCTGGCAAGTGTCCAACCCCCTGCAGTCTGTTTCCTTTCCAGGACACGAGGGAATATGAAGTTTCCATCTAGGCCGAGCTGAGCTGAGCCGAGCCGGGAGGAGGGGCCGCCCCAGCAGCACTGTCCTCGGCCCCCCATGCCGACGGGCCCCTCCGGACACCCCGCCGGCGTCCTGCGGGAAGGGACTGTAAATATTGTCCCCAAGAGACTCTGCCCAAGCGCTTTCCAGGAGGAGCCAGCGGCCCAGCTCCCCTCCCCGGCCTGGCCCCTTCCTGCCGGCGCTGCCCTGCCCAGCCCCAGCCCCCAGCCCAGCAGGGTCTGTGCACAGAGAAACTGGGAGGCTCTGGGCTCCATGTGGGTGTGATGGGCCCTGGACTCTCTGTCACGCCGCATTGAGCTGCGCACAGGACCTGCCAGGCCAGGCCAGAGCCAGCCACACGGCCTCCCGCTCCTGCCCACAGCGACCGGGGATAACACCGTGCCCGTGGGGCTGGGCTCTGCAGCCTCCCTCCCATCGCCAGCCTGGCCCAGCCCAGAGCAGGGGAAAGGGAGCCAAGGAGACGCTTTATTCCCACGAACCTGTTCAGCCCCTCGTGTCCCAGGCGCTGAGCTGTAGCTCGTGGGGTCTGAACCGGGCCCTGCGTACTCCAGGTGAGAGGAGCCTGCTGCCGAGTTGGCTCCAGGGCCTCAGCTTCGCTCTCAGCCGGGAGGATTCTTGCCCTCGTGCTTGTGGAAAATCTGACCCGAGTGTCAGCGCCGCAGCATCGCCTCCCTGAGTGTGCAGCCAGCCTGAGGCAGCCGCGTGCAGAGCTGTGCGCTGCCCCATGGACTCTGCCAATCTGCAGCCGTGGACTCCCCCCATATCCCAGGACAGCCCAGTGTCAGTATGCATGCCATGGAATTGGACGTTTTGCAGTCGCTGTCTCCTGCTCCTCAGCCGGGGAGTGACTGGATTCCAGCACCTGCTCCCCGTACCGCTCCCTGGAGCCAGAGCCGAATCCTGCCTGCAGCCAGGGAGCTGGGGCAGCTGGCCAGCCGGGATAACAGTGCAGTCTGGGGAGCCAGGGAGATGAGCTGCTGAAGCCAAATGCAAGTTTGCCCTCCTCTGGCACCTACTGGATGGTGCAGGAGAAGGAGGCTCTGAGCCTGGCTCATGGGAGCAAAACACCCAGCCCTGGAACTACTCAGAGACACATTGTACCTCGCTGAGTGTTTGCAACTCCCCACCCTCCCTCTGTGTGTGTAGCAGGGGTAGCAGAATGCAGGGCATTTCAGTGGCTCGTGGTCGTAGGCTAGAGGAATGCTGGCATGGCACTGTGCCCTGAATATCAAGCACTGCATCTCGCTGTGTGAGACACCTAAGTCACCCGCCAGTAACACAGCCCTGCCCCTGCTGCCAGCCTCCGGGGCCAGTGTAAAAACGACATTCACGTTAGAATTCTGTAAAATCAACCTGGTAGTAATAGGTCTGCAAATGTCATTGTAGGTGGGGAATCGTCATCAAACAGGTGTGTGTCCCGGGGGGCAGTTCGCGGCCCTGTGCTATTTAACATCATCAGTAGAAAACACCAAATCATCACCGATAAAGTTTGCAGATGATACACAACTGGGGGTGTGGTACACAATGAAGAGGCCAGGTCACTGCTAAGAGCAATAGGGATTGCTTGGTAAACTGTGTTTGAATCCTGCTAAATGTCAATGTGGAGGAGCAGAGACTGCAGGCTGTGTTACAGGCTGTGTTACAAGCAGTGACTGCAAAAAGCTTTTCCCTCTGTGTGTGGCACTGGCGCAACCGCTGCTGGGATCCTGGTCCAGTTCTGGGGTCCACAAGTCAAGGATGGTGCTAAATTGGGGAGGGCTCAGAGAAGAGACCCGAGAACGAGGAACGGGTTGGAAAACCTGCCTCCTAGTGAGAGACTCCAAGAGCTCCGACTGTGTAGCTTAGCAAAGAGAAGGTTCTGGGTGACTTGAGCCCAGTCTACAGGTATCTACAGGAAGAACAAACATTTGATAGTGCGCTGGCTCTTCCATCTAGCAGAGAAGGGTCTAACCCGGCCAGCGGCTGGAAGCTGAAGCTAAGCAGTTCACACTGGCACAAGTAAGGTGGAAATTGTTAGCAGTGAGAGGAATTCCCGTTGGAACAACTGACCCAGAGCTGGGGTGGATTCTCCGTCACTGACCATTTTAAAATCAGGATGGGCTGTTTTTCTAGCAGCTCTGCCCAAGGGATTCCTGGGGCGGGTCTCAGGCCTGTGCTGTACGGGGCTCAGGCTGGGTGGTCATAAGGGACCTTTGTGGCCTTGGGATCTAGAAGAAAGCCCGAAGGGCAGGGCCCAGACTCTCCCGCACTCCCTTTGTGTGAGCAGCGGCAGGCCTGCATCTTCCCGCAGGGTGCAACAAGCTGCCATTGCAGTGGGGTTCGTGGGAGAACTACATGGCTTAGAGTGGGGGCATCCCCAGCCCAGGGAGCAAGCCCCTTCCCCCCGGTTTAAAGGGGTGCTCCTGAGCCAAACAGGCAGATTCCAGTGGCCCTGGCTAGGGCCCAGCCTTGACAGAGATGGCTCCCAGCACAGTGCAGCGTGTTCAGATGCAGGCCATGAGGAGGTGCTGGCCATCCCCTGGGCACAGCGGCTGCAGTGTTCCTGCCATGCAGGTCAGAGACGAAGTGGTGGTAAGATGGGCCTGGGCCAAGGACCCGGCCCCTGGGGCAGGGACAGCTCTAACCTGCTCTGGCCTAGCTGCCCCATGGTCTGGGGAGGGCATAAAGCAGCTAATGCTGACCAGCAAGGGGGTGGCCCAGGCAGGGTTGAGTGGGCAAGCACAGGGCACGGTCTCTTGGCCTGGCACAGAGAGAGACGGGGGGGTCTTGCACTCTATGGGAGCCGCAGGACTACAATGCAACACCAGGCTCAGGGCCTGCAGAAGGGGCAGCAGCGACCCCAGGCTGCGGCTCAGCCCCACGGCCGAGTCTCATTGAGGGGAGCCCCCGGCTGCCCAGGGGGCACTGGAGGAGGATGGGCCCAAGCTAAGTCCAAGCTTCCCCCAGGTTGTCAGTGGCGGGCAGCATGATACCCTCCCGCCCAGACCCAGAGGGGGCCTGTGATTCCAGGGGCTCAGGAACGGGCTGGGAACCAACAGCCCCACCCTGAAGTGGCACCTCCAGGTGGCTGGGCTCCACCCTTGGCGCTGGTCTGCCAGCCCCCGTCAGGTCACACTGCTTCACCTGCTCACCCCAGCGCCTGCCCCAACCTAGAGAGGCTGGGGACAGGCACAACGAGGGCAGGTCACACAGCTCCACGGGCAGCCATCCTGCCTGGGCGTGACTCCTGCCCTGCGGGCTTCGGGGCACCTTGATTAGCCCCTGTGAGGCAGCTTGAGGGACCCCCCCAACCTGCCCCTAAGCCCCCAGGACAGTGAACTCCAGACCCACGTGTCTGGTCACTTGCCCACTGCCTGGCTCTGGGCAGGGCTGCCTGGGGCATGGGAAGCAGTGAGGGCAGGCGAGTATCGAGCTCCCCAGAGCCAGCTCACGCCCCTGCCAGTTCGCCAGGCTCTGGCTGTGCACAACCAGCCCTGGGCTCCGCCAGCCACTGCCAGCGTTCTTCCAGCCAAATGCCCGGCAGGAGGCAGATGTGTGTGTGTGGGGGGGGGGGGGGGGGACCCCGGCTCGGTCACATGTGGCTCAAGGAGACCCCTGGTGAGTTGTGTGCGTGGGCTGGGGCAGGTGCTGGTGCGGCAGTGTGGCCTTTGATAGTGCAGTCCCTGGATCCAGGCCCAGCCCCTGCAGGAGGCTGGGGCAGGGAGACCTTTTCTCCCACCCAGGTGCACCTGCCCAGGGTCCCTGCGCTCAAGATGCCATTCTCCCTGAGGTGGTGGCCACCAGCTCCAGCCTGCAGCCAGAATCCTCCTGGCCCCCCGGGCGTCTAGCCCAGCCCACCCCCCTCTGCCTCTCGGGCCCTTCTGAATGGCTGTCCCGCTGCTGCAGAGAGCCTAGCGTGGCGCCAGGACAGGACTGAGTGTTTGGCTGCAGCGGCTGCTTCCCAGAGAGCCCTGATGGGGCTTTGAGAGAGACGCCAGCCCAAGCGGCTCCCAGCCCGCGTTTGCCAGGGCCCCTTGCCCTCGCCCGCCAGCCCAGCCACGGCGCCTGCCAGGCTGTTCTCTGTGAGAAGGGAGTGAGAAGCAGCAGGCTGGGCTGTGGAGACGGACAGGACGGGGCATCCCACCAGCAAGGGGCACCGGTGCTGGAGGGACAGGGAGCTCTGCACGGTCTCCATGAGGGGAAGAGCGCTTGTGCAGGGCAGTGAGGAAAGGGGGGCTTAGTGCTGCTGCCCCCCGACCCAGCCGGAGCCCCTGGGCCTGGCAAGCCCCAGCCTGGGCTGGAAGCTTTTCCCGTGTAAAATGTCATGGACAGTCACAGCTTTCAGCCGCTGGTCCGTTTTGGGGAGAAGAGCCAGGCTTTTCTTTCAGTTGTTTCCTTAATAAACTGGTGTTTTAGAAGAACCTGCTCTGCGTGGTGGTGCCGTGTTCCTGGGGCCTGCAATCTGTGAGCACAGGGAACCTTCTCACACCTTCCTCCCCTGGAACGAGAGCGGCAGGCGGCCCGAATTTTCTGTCCTGTCCTCACCTGTCATGCTTCCCCATCCCTCCGGCAGCCAAAAGAGCCACCTGTATGTGTTGAGGGCGAACCCGCTGAAACCGCCTGGGGCGATGTCTAAACCTCACTCCCTGCTGCAGACGTACTCAGGGTCCCAACACACCAACCACCCCCGGCTGGGGAAATTGGGCACTGTCCTGGATGGAGCGTGATGGTGCAGAGCCGAGCTCCGGGAATGGGAGGACACAGGAGAAGGGCAGCCCCATGGGACCTTCCTGGACCCCCTTGTGTCCTTGTAGACCATGCATTGGACCCAGCTGGGAGCGCAGCTGCCTGCTTCCGCTATGGTCAGGGCTGCCGTGAGCGTTGCAGGCCTGTGCTCCATCTCTTCACTGGTGTCTATTCAGCTGCCGATGCCAGGGGAAGGCTGCCCTAGGTACTCATTTTCAAAAACATGAATGGCTCAAGCCCCAGCTCCATCCACCCAGAGCCGGATTTCAGGCTATAAACCACATGCCAGCAGCGCTCCTCCAGGAGCATGCAGATCTCAAAGGCCGAGGGAAGTGTGAGCGCTGGGGACTTGGGTATGGACAAACTTCCAGAGGGGATCAGGTGAATCCAAGCCTGTCTGCAGGAAACGCTGCAGAGCATTCCTCGTCGAAAAGCCCTTCCACCGCCATAAGGCCTCTTGCAGCTTCCCCTCATCCCCCAAAAGAAACCACCCCCAAACGCCCTCCCCCAAGCAGAGGTTTTTCTCCAAAAAGGCAAGCAAGCCAGAGAATCAAGTTGCAGTGGGGGAGGTCCAGGTTGGATATCAGGAAAAACTATTTCACTAGGAGGGTGGTGAAACACTGGCATGCGTTACCTAGGGAGGTGGTGGAGTCTCCTTCCTTGGAGGTTTTTAAGGCCCGGCTTGACAAAGCCCTGGCTGGGATGATTTAGCTGGGAATTGGTCCTGCTTTGAGCAGGGGGTTGGACTAGATGACCTCTTGAGGTCCCTTCCAACTCTGATATTCTATGATTCTATGATTCTATTCCATGGGGTCGAGGGGGTCAGTTCTATGGGCCAGGGGCTTGTATTGCGTGCTGGGCTGCAGGAGAAAGGCCAAAGACAGCTAGCTATGGCCAAGCCCCTGAATCGGGCAGGACCTGGACGAGCCCAGGTGGGATGGCCAGAGGGGTTGGGGGTGCTTACTGGGTTCCCGCTGCTCCAGCGCCAAGTGGCTGCCTTGCAGCCCAAGGCAGTGGGAATCTGAGCCGAACCTGCCAGGAGAAGCCAAGCTGATGTGCGGGATGGGGGGGCACTGTTTGAGCCCACACTCTCCTCTTGGCCATTTGCCCACTACACCGCTACCCCCATCCACCTGCCAGGTAGGTAACACTGCTGCACCCCCATGTCATGCCAGCCTGTGACTTGCCCCACCTTCGTCCTCCACCACCCTGCACTTAGTCCAGTCTCCCACAGGACTGGCCCCAGATTTCTCCAGGGTCCACCTGGCTCCTGGGCAGTCTTGCTGCTTGAGCGGCTGCTCACGGAGCGCCTACCCTGCCTGGCCTTGGCAAGGGTGCCACTCCCCCTGGTGCCCATCAGTGTCAGAGAGAGCCGAGCGGCCCAAGGGCATTGACTCCCCGTGGCCTCCACGCACAGGTCGCTGAATTGCCTCACTGCTGCCTGCCAGCGGGTTGTTGGGGAGCATCAAAAGCCCAGACCCTCGGGTTGTCCTCTCGGTCCCCAGAGCTTTGCCTGAGGTGGGGGAGCTGCTTCATTTGATTTCTCATGCCTGGGGAACTGAAACTGCAAGCTCAGGAAGAAAAGCAGGTGTGAGCATTCCTGGATCCTCCCTGGCACCATCACAGCAGTGGGCAGCCAGGCTGTTTGAGTTCGAACAATAACCTGGGGAGGGGTGGAGGAGCCTTCACTGGCCCAGTGTTAAGCACAGACTCTGGGGAAGGGCAGCCCTTGCCCACCTCTCACCCCTACCCCCGGCCCTAGCTGGAGCCACCAGGGGCTCAGAGTGGGATGCGGTCAGTATTGGTGGAGCCCAGGCCAACAGCACACAGGGAGATGGGGAAATCACGCCCCGCAGCAGGCCCAGACGCAAGCATGTACCAGGAAACCTGCTGCATGGAGGCGCAGCTGGGCTGTGGGTAGAGTGACCAGATGTCCCGATTTTATAGGGACAGTCCCGATTTTGGGTCTTTTTCTTGTATTGGCTCCTATTACCCCCCACCCCCGTCCTGATTTTTCACACTTGCTGTCTGGTCACCCTAGCTGTGGGCCACCCACAGCCACACTTCCTGCTCACGACTGCCCCACAGGTTGCATTTCTTCTGGCATAGGCCGAAAGGTGATGAACCCACCACAGGGGAAGCCCCCGCAGTGACCGCCCCAGCGGTGACAGCCCTGCATGCCGCAGCAGGAAGAAGGAGGCCAGTGGAAAGGAGCGAGTTTCTGCTTATACCTACAGCCCCTGGGGCTCAGCATACTGGGAAGTTACATGGGCTCGTGAGACAATATTGCATTGTCTAGTCTGCCTGCTGGAGTGTGACGGTGGCTCGGTAATGCTGACGCCCCGGCACTCAGGCGAAGTGACACCACAAGGGAATTCGGAGGCCACGAAGCACAGCATTCCAAGGGCTTTTTGGCCCATAAGCATTTTAATCTGGGGAACCTTCAGAGCAGTGACATCCATAGCGCTTAGCACAGAAATCACAAGCATGTTGCACAAACGCTGCTAGCGGCACCTGGCTCCGAAAAGGCAGCAATTCCCCAACATGTGGTGTGGGGCGCAGCTAACTGCGTGGCGGCTGCAAGCAACACAACCTGAAGCTACTGCTGCTACTACTGTTAGTCAGCGGAAGCCACTTCCTCCGGCAGGCACGCAAGGACTGGGAGCCAGGCAGGGCTCAGAGCAGCAGGCAGAGGGCTCCCTCGCTGGCCCAGGACTGCAACAGAAAGTCATCAGAGCCGACAGTGGAGGAAAGTAGGATAGCAAGGCCAGGGGCCCCTTTCCCCAGCGGCTCCCCTGGAGGTGACATTCCAATCCAGGCGCACTGAGCTCACCGCATGTGGCTGCGGGTAGGCGAACAATGAAACCAGCACAAAGCCAAGGGAGAGGGATTACACACGCACCCCAGGCCACACAGCTCAGCCATGCTTTATCCACACGCTGTCTGTTGGTGGGAAGGAGGAAGTCTGAACCCACATTAAAAAGGAATAAGGCAAATGGCCGGGCTGTAACCCATCTGGCTGTGGCTGGCCCAGCCCAGGGGTACGTAGCGGTGCCATGGATGATGTCACTGCCAGGACGTGGGCCTGCCAGAAACGGCATTATGCTCCCACGGTCACATGGGGTGAGGCGCGCCCCCAGAAGCAGCTTGTTACTGGCTAACCTTTCGGGTACTGGCTGCTGCTGCTGCTGGCGTCAGTCCCCGGGAAGGGCGAGCAGCCTCCTAAGAGCTGCACCTTGCAGAAGGGCCGAATGGGGCCGAAGACTGGGCCTTTCAGAGCTAGTGCAGCCATCCAAATCCAGCCCCGGTCCAGAGTGACTAGACGTTGTGCCAGTCGTTATGGGGTGGGCTGGGGGTCTCAGTCCCGTTCAGTCTCCCCTCCCAACCCACAATTAGCACTCTTGACGGCAGGCTCCAAGAGGCCAAGCACTGACCGGGCACGGCAGCTCACCTGCCCTCCCCGCTACAGAGGGGCTCTCAAGCACAGGGCAAAGGTGCTCATGCCACAAGCCTGCTGCCCACACTGGCAGTTCTGGGATAAAAAGAGGGTTTCAGACCCGCCCCCGGCATGTTTCTATTCCACCTTGAACTCCCCCCCTCCCCTTGGACACCAGCCCATCTACACTAGTCAACATTGGGGTACCCCAGGCCAGCGCTTGACGAGCGCGAGGGGCAGTGAATACAGCCAGGAGTGGTCCCTACTTGCACCATGCTCCCCAGTGTTACCAGGCTGGCAAAGCCAAGGGCACTCCAGCCCCAGGGCACTGCTGCCAGCTGCCCAGGCCATGGTTTGCAGGCACGGGCCCCACAGGGCAAAGGATGGGACCGGGCACCCCCAGGAGAGAGAGGCCAGGCGCAAGGTGGGCACATGCCAGGGCCATGAGACAGCAGGAGCACAGCTTTGTGCTCTGCCTTGGGAGCTGGCTGGGCCCCTCTTTGTACAGCGCCGAGCACAGCACCCCAACCCCAACCCCTGCGGAGCGCGCCGCCTGTCGGCACGCTAGACCCACTGCAGCTGCGCCGAGCTTACCCACAAGGGAGGACTTACGCATGCGCGTAGAACGCATGGGCAGTCTAAACTGCGCTTGCGCGGGGATAGAGCGGGGCGGGGAGGGGTTCCTGGCCGGGCCGGTCAGATTGAGTCTGCGCCGGGACTGGGCCGGAGGGAGGCCGGTGTGCGCCTGCGCGGGAATGGCGCCTAACTGCATCGCGCCTGGGCGGATGGGGGCGCTTATGCCACCTGGGATGCGCCTGCGTGGTAGTGTCCGGGGCCAAGCTCGGCTGCGCCTGCGCGTGGGGTGGCGAGGTTCCGGAGCCCGACCCGGGCGGCCTGCGCCTGCGCGCCGGTGTCCTGGCCCGGGCGGGCTGCGCCTGCGCGGCGGGGGTGTCCGGGCCCGGGCGGGCTGCGCCTGCGCGGGCTGCGCGGTGGCGGGGCCCTAAGCAGCTAGCGGCGCCTCCTGTGTGTCTGAGGCGGAGGGAGCGGAGCCCAGCCGAGCCCGGAGCCCCTGCGCAGGTCCCGCCCGACCCCCGCCCGTCCCTCCCCCGGCATGGCACTGGGCGCGGGGCCCCCCGCAGCCTCCCCCGGGCCCGGCAGGAGGAGGACGGGGAAGCAGCCGCGGCCCGTGGGCTAGGCCGAGCGCCCCCGCCCGCACCGAGCCGCCCCCCGCCGGGACTGGCCTGAGGCCCCCGCGCCCGCTGCCCCCGGAGAGCGCGCGAGGAGCCGCCGCTGCCCCCGCCGAGGGGCCGGGGCCCCCGGGCCGGGCCGGGCCCCCCGCCGCGCCCGGGCTGGATGAATGTGGGGCAAGATGGAGACCAAGACGATCGTGTACGACCTGGACACCTCCGGGGGGCTGATGGAGGTGAGCCGCCGCCGCGCCGGGGAAATGGCGGGGGCCGCTGGGGGCCGGGCCCCCCCTCGGGGCCGGGCTGACGGGAGCCCCCGCGGCCCACCCAAGGAAGCGCGGAGGGACGGAGCCGGACCCGGGAGGAGCCGCGGGGGCTCGGGCGGGGTGGGGGCCGCGTCCCCGGGCCGGCAGGGCTCGGCCCAGCCCCTCACCGCCCCTCTGTTTGTGTGTGCAGCAAATCCAAGCCCTGCTGGCCCCGCCGAAGAGCGAGGACGGGGAGAAGAAGGGCCGGCGGCCCGAGAAGGAGGCCCGGCGCAGCGGCAGGGCCACGAACCACGATAGCTGCGATAGCTGCAAGGAAGGAGGGGATCTGCTGTGCTGCGATCACTGCCCGGCCGCTTTCCACCTCCAGTGCTGGTAAGGCCCGGGGTCCTGCCCGTTAGCGCGGCGCATTGGGTGCGCCAACAAAACCCCGCCAGGGCTGCTCCCGCGAGCGCCCGCTCCTCCGGGGCAGCCGAGGTGAAAAGCCCCCCAGCCCCCTTTCCGTGGGGCGCAGCGGCTCGCTCCGGCGCCTGGGGGTGGGCAGGCGGCGCCTCTTTCCTTTTTGTGTGAAGTGTGGAGCGGCGGGGCCGAGGAGAGGCTGGAGGAGGAGCTGGGCTGGCCGCCTGCGCTTCGCATCGCCTTTATTGCAGGCGCCCGGGGGCTCAGCCTTGAAGTTTCTTTTCTTCCCGCTCCGTCTTCGGGGCTGCCTGGCTCGGGGGATCCCTTGGGGGCTGCGATGGGTGGGAAGTCGCCTTTGCTTCTCTTGGACTGGCCTGACGTTGCTGAGCGCCTCGGTGGTGCTGCTGCAGCTGCTGGGAATAATGGAGGTTGCTGTCTCTGTGTCTCTCCCTGCCTCACTGTTTACAATATGGCGACCTTCCTTTAAATTATATTTTTATTCTCAGCGCCATTTTGGCTGCATATAGCACTTCCAAACCCTGGCACCGTTACTGTAGTATTTTGAATACAGAAGTATCTTCCCAGCGTTGATCCAGAACTCTGAACTTGAAAATTGACCCCTCCTTATTCCCTTTTCCTTCCTCCTGTCCTTTAGACCTGCCTGTTCCATCTTGTAGGAGTGACCAATACGAATTCAGGGACAGCTTGCCTGTAGTTTTGTGCTCTTGTTGCTAATCCTCGGTGGTGGTTTGGAAATGTGTGCTTTAGAGCATAGTGGCTGCTGTGAGGGGGGGACTGACTGGACCTTCGGTGCATTACCTGGAAGCCTCCCAAGCTAGTAACAAAAAGCAAACTAGCGAAGTCAGGAGATGTCTGAACTTCGGTTTCTGCCCTGAGAAGTTATTTTTTGCTTCTGTGTGAGGAGCCCAAATGCATCGAAAGCGAATTTGCGTATATCTGTTCAGCAATTGACTCAGGCTCATGTGAAATTCAGACAGCCAAAGTGAATAATGGGATGGGGGAGGGAGCAGGGCAAGTCAGAGCAATGAAGTTCTGGCAAATCGGTATTCTTCCTTGGAGAGAGATTTTTTTAACCACATTCCTTATCGTCTTTCATGCCTCGGATATTTGTTTGACTCGGCTACAGTTGTCTCCTTGTGACTTTAGCTGAATGGTTGTATTTTTTTTATATGCTAATTGCAGGTCTTAGGGCGCTTATTACAGTGATTACTGATACTGGGGAAATTAACCGTCTGGTCAGAATTCTGTAGGGAGTGCCCTTTTACCACTCTATAGACCTGTATACCCAAGACAGGAAACTCCATTTTTGTAATCCATGATACCATCATTTCTACCTGGAAGAAGTTCCCCTGGTAGTTTTATTATATAGAGCACTTAAAATCTGCTGGAGAACATTGTTTGTTTTGTTTGTTTTTTTTGGTTTAATCTGTTTAGTAATTAGACAAGGTGGGGGAGGTAATCTTTTATTGGGCCAACTTCACTTGGTGAAAGAGACAAACTTGGATGCTTACACGGAAGCTCTCCTTCACATAGCTGTCCTTTTCGGACAGGATTGTTTTATAATGTAGGGCTGAGTAATTCAACGCAAACAAGTTAATGTTGTACGTTAGGATGTTGTTGATATAAGCTGAACCTGGTAAAGTCGAATTAAGTGCCTAAAATGTTAAGCCTCCATACAGTTTTGAGTCTCATTTGTTGAAGCAGGATAGCTGCTAGAAACCTTGAGAATTTTGGGGAGGGAAATGATGCACACCCAGTTTCTCACTTAACTTAAAACCTGGTCTCTTGATCTTAAGTCAATATCCATTTTCTAGTCATGGAGATATTAGCTATGCATATAAGTCATGTTGACTTCAATGAGACTGCTCTCTAGGGTAAGGGGTTTGTAAGGTTAACTTAAAAAGGAAACAACCCAAAATGATGCAAAGTGTGGTTCTCTGCTTCCATAGTCCATGTTAGTCTGGTGGGTGAGTTCTTACCCATGTTTATTGAAATTCATTCTGTAATCTATTGTGTGCACTTTGAAGATATGTTCCAGAAAGCAAGTCTTGAAATATAATCCAGGCAGGTATTGTGGTTCCATTTTTGGTTTGGTTTAGTGTCAGGGTGTTCACGGGAGATCTGGTCTTCTTTCCTGAAAGTCCTTTGTTTTGTTCTTAAACATACCTTGACTTCTCCAGTATTTCCACATATTTGGAAGCCAGCTGAAAAAAGATGATAGCTTTGAATATTTCCAGGTCTAATTACAGTATATTTACCTGCCAAAAAGAGCAGTTTTACCAAGTTCTTTGTAGTTACGAGTGGGTTGTCAGCCCCAGAATGACTTCATGTGGATGGAACAGATTTCTGATTCATCTATTATGAATTTGACCACTCTTGTAATCTTGTCCAAGAAAGATTATAGCTTGGGGAAAAAACAAATAGATTTTATTTTCTTTGCTTACATCAGATTTCATCAGCGTTGTTGCAAATAATTTAGATGGGGTAATAGTTATAGAAAATTTTGTAGTGCCCTTTTCGCTAGATTACCTATGATGCTGCGTCTGCTATATTCAAATATGTTGACTTCAGATTTAAATTTTGCATAGAATGCTTTTTCCACTTATCAGCTTTTTCCAAAGAAGCTTTATTGGTTTTTAGCTTTTAAAGCTCTGGTTTTGGTTATGAAGCTTGCATATTAATTTGTCACTCACTAATGTGATTTCAATAACTTGCATTCATAGTACAGTTCTAGAAGTAATGCAGTAGAGTCTTTACTTGAATTTTATCTCACAATTCGATTCCAAGGGGGCTTTTGAGCTGGGATAAACTATTTAAAAATTATCCAAAAGCAGTTTTCTTGTTTAGTAACTTTCTGTACTTTTCTCTTACCCCCTTGTTCGAGATACGTGTAGCTATTGTAGTTTTTTTTCTGTCTCTTCTCTCCTGCCTGATCCCTCAGTAAATGGCGATCCTGTGCTTGAGATCAGTCCATGGAAATTATTGTGATGTCAAAAATTCCATATGGCTTTTCTGAAGGATTAAGCAGAAAGTGATTGAGAGGAAAAGTGCAGGTTTAAAATAGATAACTAGTAAAAATGGCAATAGAAGTTACAAAACAAAGCAAGTGAACTGACTTTTTAAAGCAGTGCTATTAATTTTTCCTAGTGTGAAAGGTGCTCTCAAATTACAGACCCATAACATTCAGTTAGATTCTCATTTACAATTGCCTGTTTGTCTGGCTCCTGAGTACAAGGGTGTTAGTATACTGAAGCAACTTAAATTGTCTGAAATTAATCAACTTCCTTTTGAAGTGAATATGGCTCTTTACATGACAACACTGACATACCAAAATTGTGAATCTCTTGTGCCACCTCCCAAGATTTCCCTTAATAGTTGACTCTTGTTCTGAACCAGATGAATTTTGTGGCTGTTACAGGGTAAGAGCACTGCATTGAGCACTGTCTGCTAGTTCCATCAAACATTTTTGCAACACTTGCCTCCCCGTGTTTACATTTGGAGTGTTTGGCTCCGTTTCCCCTTTCTGATTTGGCAGTCCTCTGGCATGCTGTTGTTGAAGAATTGGAGTAACAGAGCTTGCTAAGAGAGGCAGATGAAGCTAAACTAGCCTAGTTTTGCATATTTTAGTTTCTGAGTCACATCAGTTGACAGTTTTCCATTCTACATGTGAAATCTTTATGTTCAACTGCTACAACATGAATAACTTTCTGTACCTTATTCAGATTTAGAATTATCTTGGCCTATCGCAAGCTAGCATTCAATTTAGTTAATAATTTAGGAGTTAATTTTGACTTTTCACTTTTGTGTCCGATTCCTCCCCTTCTCTCTCTTTTTGACTGAAAAAAATCTTTGAGGCATCTAGATTCTGAGCTGCTGCCTTAATTTCAGTGATTTTGTCTTTTAATGGCCATAAAAATAGGTGCTCTGGACATCTTGCCATAAGATAACTAACTCTCAGCTAGGTAATAGTGAATTGGACAAAGTTTAAATTCATTAATTTACATGTAGTGTTGAAGTGTAACTTCATACTGAAATTACTAATAACTTTAAAAAGACTTGCACATTAGCTCTTTGTAGGTTTAAATGAACTTAGTAAACATTCAAACTTAAATGTTATCAAAACTAGATCCTCCTTTTATGTGAACAGTGTACTGGCAAAATCCATCCTTTAAAAGGTCCTTGAAGTAAGCCTGGAATACAGAGACATGGACTTAATTTAAGCTTCTTTTTGAGCTCATAACCGTTAGAAGAGACCATAATATTTTAAAGTTATGTAAGAAAACAACTCATGCTATTTTATCTTTGTTAATAACTAAATATTTTAAATGAATTTGCTGCTTGCCAAATTCGTATGCTTTAATTGCCTTTGGTATTTAGGTGGTTTCAGAAGCAATGTGGAATTTGAGATATTAAAGTTAATGAAAGACGCAATTGCACTGGTCTACTTAATTAAAAAAAGTCATTCTTTATGTGCCTTTAGACACAGTAACATGATCAGCCCTAGCAGCTCTGTTAAGCTCTCTTGTTCAACTTTGGTTTTGCTTTTTTAGTTTACACTAAGGCTCTGAAATGCAAAGCCATAAAAGTTCAACTGGAGTAATAATAATGTGCGCAGAACTTAGAATTTTCTGGAGTTTGGTTTGTCACAACTTAATAAACTGAATTTTTTTTAATGTTTAGTTCAGGACTCTTAAGGTATCATTCTCTTCAGTATGTGGGTGCATGCTCTTGTAAAATCTTCTTATGGTTGATTTAACATGTACACAGTGAAGTGTGCCTGATGACTAAACCATTGATTGCTGCTGCTCTCAGAATTGGACCACAGTAATCGGGTTTCCCAGTCATCAGTGATCAAAAGATGTGCCATAACAGCTGAACTTAAACATGATTCCTTCACCCCCCTCTGTATCAAATGGACTAAACTTATTAGAAAAGGTATTGAAATTACAAGTAAAGTTGTTTGAAAGGTACAGGATAAAATCACTGATAAAAACTAAAAAGGCCTGTTACCCTGCCTAGGGGAAAATATGCTTTTATGTTGAACTGTAAGTCTTAAACATTTTGAAAATTGTGATCATCAGTTTTTACTGCTGCAGTGAAATCTGTGTTTTAAAGATGCTGCATCTTGCTGAACTATTTGGTTTAGTGAAGTATTTTTTAAGTAACTGTGACTTAGTTTGAATCCATTGTTCTGCTCAGTAGTCACCCATTATGGGTTTACTTCCTAGCTGCCGTCTTCCAGTGTGTTATCGCATCTGTAGGTGTGGCTCATGGGAGCGTTTCAGAATGTGGAAACGTCCTCCCAAAGGGTTTCTAGTACCTAGAGGCACTTGCTTTAGCAAGGAGATTTGAATTGGATTTGATTTCTGATGGGTACTGTTCATTGGCTAATGACAGCGATGCAGATCTTAAATATTACCTGTAAAAGTTCTTTGACCTTAATTAGACTACATACCTAGGCTCAACACTGCTGAAAAAAAATAAAGAATAAACGGTCACCACCTGCAATTTTTTTCTATGGCTTGTTTTACATCCCACTCTCTTCCTCCCCTTCCCCCCCCACTCCCCCACGAAAAGGAGGAGGACAACTGGTTAAGGCACTATACAAATTCATGGAGGCCACAGAAATCATGAAAATGCCCCGAAACTATGATCTTTTAAATGTTTTTAAAAATGGAAAATGTCTACAATGAAAAAAATATAAGGCCCTCCACAAAAGACAAATATAAAAAAAAAAAAAAAAAAAAAAACAAGGACAGAATGAATTTTCCTAACACTCGTAAAATTCATGCTGGCCTATAAATTGACTAAATTAAGTTGTAAAATTAATTGCATGCAAACCATGTGAAATCCAATACTTTGCCATTTACACTCATGATTTTTTTTTTTTTTTTAAATAAAAACTTGTCTTTTATACAGGGCCTTAGTTATAAAATAAAGGTGTGTTCTCCTCTGTTTGGTACTGATTAGAGGAGAAAATGGGGAAAACAGCATTTGCTTTCTTTAGAGGTGGGATAATCAGAAGTTTTAGTTCTAGGCACTTTTAACAAAATATTCATGGTGCTATCACTCTGTTACAGTGTGTACTGGGGAGCATCTCTGTTTGGGGAATCTGGCAGGGATGTGACTGAGCCTGTTACACCAGTGTGTGCCTCAGGCCTCTATAAGTGAATTGTAATTAGGAAACTGGTTGTGGTGACTAGAGCAGAACTCCTTTTGAACTATGCCCTCTGAGATCCTTGTCTGTTGTCACTCTGCCTGATACAAGGCTGGTGAAATATAACGTAAAACTCCATTGAAACTTTTGATGTACTCTTTCGCAAGAAGATATAACTGGATTCAAAAAAGAATTTGATAAGTTCATGGCGGCTAGGTCCATCAATGGCTATTAGCCAAGATGGTCAGGGACACCACCCACAGAAGGGACGCTTCTGTGGGTGTCCATAAGCCCCTGACTGCCAGATGCTGGGACTGAACAACAGGATGGATCATTTGATTGCCCTGTTCTGTTCATTCCCTCTGAAGCATCTAGCATTGGCCACTGGCAGAAGACAGGATACTGGGCTAGATGGACCATTGGTCTGACCCAGTATGGCCGTTCTTATGTTCCTATCGCGCCCTACACCTCATTTGTGGGGTGCCAAGCATGTGTGTAAATTACAAGAAAAGCATATTGCCAGCCTTCAGTTATAAGACACATTCAGCACAGGTATTGACGTAATAAAGGCAGCAGCATTGGTGTTGCTGAGCTTCAAGACACCCCGTAAGCACACACACATCTTGGAGTTCCTTTGTATCTAGACTGAGTCAGAATGTGATGCTTTCTTGACTTTTCTGGTGTTCTAGGAAACCTGTTCCTTAATCCTTAAGTCAGTATTGACTAGCAGAAGCCTACTGTGAAGAAAGTAGGCAGTAATTTCCAGAGTAGGAAGGAAAGTGTACCTTTTGAAACAGAGTCCTCAGTGCATTAGGATGTGAGGGGAACCTTGTGGTAGCAAGGGATCATAAGAACAGCCAGACTGGGTCAGACCAATGGTGCATCTAGCCCAGGATCCTTCTTCCGACAGTGGCCAATGCCAGATGCTTCAAAAGAAATGAGCAGAACAGGGCAATTATCAAAGGGTCCATCCCCTGTCGCCCAGTCCCAGCATCTGGCAGTCAGAGGCTTTACACAATAATACAGTAGAAATCCGTGCAAGATCTAGCAGTTTAAAAGACCATCCAGGAAGCAAGTTTAGGTGTGTGAAAACATTAAAGTAATTCAGAATATAATGTGGCTTTGTTCTGGGGATGTGAAATTCTCGATCTGTCCTATGTTTACACTTACGAGCACTACAGTGGCACAGCTGCAGCTATGCCACAGTAGTGTAGACGCTGCAGCTATGGAAGGGATTTTTCCATTGCTGTAGTAAATCCACCCCCTTGAGAGGCAGTAACTAGTTTGACGGAAGAATTCTTCCATCAGCATAGCAGTGTCGACACCAGGGCTTAGGCTGGCTTAAATATGTCGGGGAAGTGAAGTTGTCACAGCCCTGAGTCACGTATCTTAAGTTTTACGTGTTGATCAGGGCCCAGAATGAGAAAGTGTAAGCAAGCGTCTTGCCTCAGTGAGTTATTGGCTAAACTGTATGTGACTGAACTATGATTCTGGAGTACTTGGCACAGTCAACCTATCAAAGAGCTTCTTGTGTTCTTCCCCAACCAGTAGTTCTCACCATGGCTTTTGCCCAACTTCCCTAGTAGACTGCTGTGTGATGCCAAGGGGCTGTAGAAATAAACCCCACTTAGAGAGAAAAATACCTTGCGTGTCACCATGGATCATAATTTTGTCAGCTCACTTGAATGCAGTTGTAGCCATGCAGGTTTCTGTCTTTTCTGTGTATAACTAGTTGTGGGTTTTTTCCACCCTTAGCATACTTTTTACAAATTGCATTTCCTGAGAAGTGTTCAGTGTATCATCTCAAGAGTATAAAAAGCAAATATTATAACAGCAAGCTGGGAGGAAATCTAGTGACTGAACCTGACTTGAGCCTTTTCCACTGATGTCTGCTGT
Source organism: Trachemys scripta elegans (assembly GCF_013100865.1). Taxonomy (NCBI): domain Eukaryota; kingdom Metazoa; phylum Chordata; order Testudines; family Emydidae; genus Trachemys; species Trachemys scripta. The sequence continues at coordinate 1,741,515 of NC_048315.1, read as the reverse complement.
GCATGAGTCACTTTTTGAAATAAACTAGAACGAGCTAGAGAGTGCTGTCTGTGGGGTTTGAATTTAGCCATGGCCTGAGGACAGAACAGGCCAAAAAACCCTTCCCTGAGCAAGTAACCCTAATCATTATAAAATAAGTGCCTATACAGGCTATGACTTTCTGCTGTGGTTTGATTTTTGTTTTGTTTTTGTTTTTTTGGGGGGGATGGCGGGAAGAGTTACTGTGTTAATTACCCCTAGGATCTCCTTCCACTAGGAATAGTAACAGGAGCAGGGTGTGAAGAAGGGGGTGGAGGTTGTGCCTATGTTTCTATCTTTTTGTTCTTTTTAAAAAAAAAAAAAAATCTGAAAACTGCTGGGTGGATTTTCAGTTTTGCTTTTTTTAATCTGCTTGGGTTTTTTTAAACTAGTACTTCTACCTGGAAAATTTCTGGGGCCAGCTGAAGCTCTGAAAGAACAAAAAAATGGCCATACTGGGTCAGACCAAAGGTCCATCTGGCTCAGTATCCTTTCTTCCAGCAGTGGCCAATGCCAGGTGCCCCAGAGGGAATGAACAGAACAGGTAATCATCAAGTGATCCATCCCCCGTCGCCCATTCCCAGCTTCTGGCAAACAGAGGCTAGGGACACCATCCCTGCCCATCCTGGCTAATAACCGTTGATGGACCTATCCTCCATGAATTTATCTAGTTCTTTTTGAACCTTCTTAATAGTCTTGACCTTCACAACATCCCCTGGCAAAGAGTTCCACAGGTTGACTCTGCATTGTGAGAAGAACTACTTCCTTTTGTTTGTTTTAAACCTGCTGCCTGTTAATTTCATTTGGTGTCCCCTAGTTCTTTTGTTATGAGAAGGAGTAAATAACACTTCCTTATTTACTTTCTCTATACCAGTCATGACTTTATAGACCTCTATCATATCCCCTCCCCCTTAGTCGTCTCTTTTCCAGGCTGAAAAGTCCGTCTTATTAATCTCTCCTCATATGGTGGTCGTTCCATACCGCCATGCAGTATTCAAGATGTGGGTGTACCATGGATTTATATAGAGGCAATATGATATTTTCTGTCTTATCTATCCCTTTCTTAATGATTCCCAGCCTTCTGTTTGCCTTTTTGACTGCCACTGCACATTGAGTGGATGTTTTTCAGAGAACTATCTACAATGACTCCAAGATCTTTCTTGAGTGGTAACAGCTAATTTATATGAATAGTTGGGATTATGTTTTCCAATGTGCATTACTTTGCATTTATCAACATTGAATTTCATCTGCCATTTGGTTGCCCAGTCACCCAGTTTTATGGGATCCTTTTGTAGCTCTTTGCAGTCTGCCTGGTACTTAACTATCTTAAGTAGTTTTGTATCATCTGCAAATTTTGCCACTTCTCTGTTTACCCCTTTTTCCAGATCATTTATAAATATGTTGAATAGGACTGGTCCCAGTACAGACCCCTGGGGGACACCACTATTTACCTCTCTCCAGTCTGAGAGCTGACCATTTATACCTACACTTTGTTTCCTGTCTTTTAACCAATTACCAATCCATGAGAACACCTGCCCTCTTAAGCAGAGTAAGCTGTCATGGGATAAGAGCCTTTGGTGAGGGACCTTGTCAAAGGCTTTCTGAAAATCTAAGTACACTCTGTTCACTTGATCCCTCTTGTCCACATGCTTGTTGACCCCCTCAAAGAATTCTAGTAGATTGGTGAGGCATGATTTCCCTTTGCAAAAAACATGTTAACATGGATTGTGACATGTTGTGGTGACGCCTGAGAGAATTATGCTTTTATTCAGGTTTAAATAAAAGAAAACAAGTTTTAAACATCTAATTAATTAAAATACTTTGGAGAAAAGCTCTCTATTAAAATTCAGTATACACTTCTGTCTTGTTAGCAAAACAACTAGCAAAACAGAATTCCAGACTTGACATTCCTGGTATTTCTAAGACTAAAAATCCTCAAGCAAATTAAAATGTTCTCACCTTGAATATGTATTCACTTGATCATTCCATCTGAGAAATGTTGAGCAGATATAGAGGCCTGCAACAAAATATTAGAGAGATGGAAAGGCTTCTGTGTGCAGAGAGATTGAAAGTTAGACTAAATGATTTTAAATGTAAATTAATAATCTCTTCTAGAGATGAGGCGAGGGAACATACCTTGAGTTATGTAAAACAACAAGTGGTTTAGAGAGAGCTAAACAGGCACAGCTGTTTACTTTCTCTCCTTGATTAAGAACAAGGGAACATTCTTAGAAGCAAACAAATTTAACTGGTAATTTTTTTTTACATAATACACAATTAACCTGTGGAACTCACTTCAGTAAGAGATCATGTGCTTTGTAGTTTTCCCAAATGTCTTTGACATGTATATGGGTAACCAGAGTATCCACAGTTACATTGGCTAAGATATACATAGTTTCATGTCTCACAGCATAAGCGATCAACCAGAAAGACATTTCATAGGAATGGCGATAGTGGACAGTCCAATGGTCTACCTAGCTCAGTATCCTGGCTTCCACCAGTGGATGGTGCTAGATGCTTCTGAGGGAGCGAACAGAACAGGGTAATTTGAGTGATCCGTCCCCTGTCATCAGTCTCAGCTTCTAGCAGTCAGGGATTTAGGGGACACCCACAGCATAGGGTTGCATCCCTGACCATCTTGGCTAATAGCCATTGATGAACCCCTATACTCCATTAACTTGGCTAATTCTTTTTTGAACCCAGTTATATTTTTGGCCTTCACAATATTTCCTGGCAATGAGCTCTACAGGTTGACTGCGTTGTGTGAAGAAATATTGTTTGTGTCGTGGTGAATTTGTAGATTAGATACTGTCCTGTCTGGCAATTTTTTAGGTGGTGTGGTTTTTTTTTCTTCAGTCTGTGCAATATTGATGAGCGTTATCTTTTCTTGCCTTTCAGTAAGTCTAAAAGTGACTTGGCTATTCCCCTCTTTAGGGGAAAGAGCACCTCATCGTGCTGTATGGAGTTTTAAGTTCATCACAAACATTGAGAATCTTATGAAACAGTGCATTTGTTTGCATGTGATTCTGTAGGCCTGATCTGCACACAATTTAGCCGCCTTAATGCATGTGCAATATTGTATATGATATTACATCTACATTCATCCCAAAGGATTTCAGATCATATACCACTCTAGTGTTTAGTATTATCAGAGCAGGCTGCACTTAACATCACTTCAGGACAAGCGGAGAAGAACACTCCACGTCACTAAAGCAGCAGAGTAAATTTTACATTGCCAGAATGGAACTGCCTGAGTTGGAATTTTCCTGAAGTAACCCTGTAAGTTTATTTTTGCAATAAGGCGTTCCTGAGGCTTGACCTCCGGAGTGTCTGTCCCCTGGGTGCTTTCTCCAGACTTCGTCACAGGGTGTTTGACCATCGGCATTAGCTGAGAGTTTAAATCCTGGGAAGGCCTGCACCAATCCAAATTCTGCTAATAACTCAAGCTGAGCAATGGGGGGAAGCCAGGTGTTCTAGTTCACCACTTCTGTCATTGAAAACCTTGCATTCATAGCTTCACAAATGAAATGATTTTGGGACCATACTCCAGTGGATATCCGTCCACATCAAAGATTTATCAGACAATTTGATATTAACAGTTGCTCCCAGGAGTGGAAGGATCCAAGGAAGGATTGAGATGTTTGGGTAAAGTAAGAGCTCATGTAATGTCAGTATTTAGCCAGCACTACTAGTCCCTTGCTTTCATGTGCACAGGAATTACAATATCAGATCAGACCAGCAGATGGTGTAGTTTTTTGCTCTGTGACAGTGGCAAGTGTTGGATATTTCAGAGGAATGTGCAAGAAACCCCATAGTAAACAGTTATGGAACCACGTGTGCGTAGTGAAACTTCCTCCTAAACCCTTACATTCCTCCTCTGAACGAAATGGTCCCACTCTTCTTTCTGTTCACATGGAAGTGACTCCAGGCTTCTGATCTCTTTATTGTCCATCTCTGAATCCTTTGTTTCTGCTGTACCTTGCAACTGTGTGACCCAACTGAATGCAGGACTCCAGGAGAGAGGGTAATCGGTGTAATATTTTTAGTCTTCCATATACGACTCTCTTGATTGCCATAGTCATTGAGCAGAAGTTTTCATTGAGCTATCCCCAGTGATGCTTAAGTCTCCTTACTAAGTGGTATTGATTTAGAGCCAGCAGTGTGGACAAAGTTTAAATTTATTCCTTCCAATGCAGATTACCTTACACTTGTCAGGATTGAGCTTTTTAATTTTCCCCAAAATATTAAGGCGGGGGGGAGGGAATATGCAGCTTTCCTACAGAGGAAAGTTCCCAACCTCTACAGTGGCTGTCCTTAAAATCCTGTCAAATAAAACGTGTTGTAAAATGTGTGTTTGTATTTAAATCTTGCAGACTTTACCAGATCACATTTGATACAAAAATGGCCACTTAAAGTCTGATCAGGCCCATCGAATACCTTGTTCCTGAAACCGGTATAGTAAAGGTGTGTTGGAGCTCTGATCATTCTTAGGAGGAAATAGGTACTGCGTGTTGGTTTATCCAAAATGTGGGATGCGTTCTACGTTCTGACATTTGGTTTGTGGGATTTTTGGTTTCACTATAAACATCAGGAAGCTGACAGTTTAAAGAGAGCCCAAACCTAGATCCTACATGCCAAACGTTATCTGTGTTTAAAAAAAACAGGTGGATCTCCATAGTGGGGTTGAATAGCTTAGATGCGCTGTTTAATAGCTCTATGTAACACTTATATTGCTGAATCATCTCCTCTCCTACTTCCTGTTGGAGAGATTCTGGCATTATTGGGGAGGAAGGGGGTTGCAATATTTCCTAACTATGTCTTAAAGATACACTGTCTCCATTTCCTTTTTTTCCACAGAAAATAAACCAGCAAACTGTTCCTTGGCACAGAAGATCTATAGTGGGATGGTAAAATAGTTAAGACAGGCAGGGATTTTGACTAGCTGCAGTTGTTGACTTGTTTGTTCTTTGTATAATGTATTGGCTTCAAACACTTCATTCCAGGTGTCCTTTCCCTGGAGGGCTTTGGGGAGCAGCTGTGAATAGAAGTTTGTAAGTTGGGCACAGTAAAACTGTTTCAAAGAATTGCAAATTTTTAAATGATGCAACTTTCTATATTTCTCAATGGGGCATTTGTAATATGCTGGCACTCTGGCTAGTTTCCTTGTTAGTTTTAGTTATGGTCATACACTGGGAAGCCAATAAACCTTGTTCTCTATGATGTTTGTAGAACAGCTGTAGCTGCATCCATCATTAGAATAAGACGAGTCCACATAAAGGCTTTTCACTCTTCTGCCTTTTATCTTACTGGCAGTGTCTTCCAATATAAGTCAGTCAGTAAATCCTGCTACATAACTGGGAGGCTTTAGGAAGCAACATGAGTGAGCTGAATGAAGGGGCTGCTGTGAATTTTTTCTTTTTGTGCCCAGTTGTTTCTGTTAAATTCTGACTTTTTTCCTCTGCACAAGAGAAAACTCCAAGTATGTCTTTGCACAATTCATCAGCATCAAAGTCTTACAAGGAAGTTTATTCAGACATTGAACTCCAAAGTTCTCCACTCCATTATTCAAGCATGATGGAAACTGGCTTCTGTTCTCTGCCATCAGCAGGCAGGCAGCACCCTCACTGCAGGTTTCACAAATGGTCTTTTTCAGCAAGGTGCCCACCAGGAATGCCAGTTGTAATGAACTTGCATTTCCAATGCAGTCACAATCAGTTCCTTTTGAGACGAGTGTCTTACACTTGCACCATTTATGTGGCAGATCAGAGAGGGTGCCATTCCCTTGAGCATTTGTTTTCTTTACTTTGCTGACCTCAGGAAATGACGGTAAGCATAATTACAGGATTTAGTCTAATACCAGCATCAGATGTATGTGAGCTCCAGAGTGTGAAATTGAAAAATAAAACAAGCTTCATTGCTTGATGAAAACTCCTAATATACAGATCACTTTGGGGGTTTGTTTGATTTCATGATATCCATTTAAATAATGATTTCACCTTCCTAAGTGAGGCTTTGCATAATGTACAGTATATGGGAGATAGTTCCATAGACTTGTAAAATGAGTCTTGTATAAACATTATATTGTGAAAATGGGTTTAAAAAAAGATACTTAGTATAGAGAAACCATGAGATTACACAAGCCAGAGAAAAAGGCGTTAAATATTGTTTATACTGACAGTAATCTGTTCTTTACAATGGTAGAGCCATGAAAATCTTTAATTAGTTCTCTGTGGGACTGACCTTTCAGGTGTGTGTGTTTAGTCCTTTAACTTTGAAAATCAGATTTTATATTTTTCAGGGCTGTCTTTCTTTTGTTTTAAGTTCTAAAATGTACATGTTACACTGCTGAGCAGACAGATGCAGGTCGCACTTCGATAACCTTCCATGTTATGTCAGTGTTGCTGCACCATTTTGCTTGCATGTCATGATAAAAAGGAAAAGTCTCTGAAATGGAGGGCAGGCTCTTGTATAACTATCTGTGGTATGATTCCATATTGAAAAGCAAATATATTATGTGTAATTGATAATTAAGTTGGTGCTGTTGAGCAACAGGTCCTGCTGGCAGCGACTTCATCTGTAACAAATATTAATGCTCTTGAGGTTTGTGTTAATAAGTGTATGAAAGATAGGAGGCAGAAAACAGCCATGTTGTGGTCAGCTCAAAGTAGAGTTTGGTGAAATGGTAAGAACACTGACTGCTGTCTTGCTTAAAGATCTTATTTCTATTATGCCTACTGTAAAGGGGTGGGGAATGTGGTCATAACTAGTTAATTAAAATTGCATGCTTAACTAAGGTACAGTTCCTTTGTGTTTAACCTAGGGTAGTGGCTTTTTCCTGGCTCAGAATACAGCAGTGCAAGAACAGTATTCATCCATCTTGGTTAGTACAGTGTTCTGTCTTGATGAGCAGTTCATTAACCTCCGGGACCAGATTCAGGCTTTGGCGCATTGGTTGCAGTAGCTGGGCCCTGTTGGAGGGTTAAGTAAATTCAGGAGGAGAGCTTGATGTTGAAATATTGCAGTTGATCTGAAATGGCAACTTTGTTCAGAGAGCCTTAAAAATGAGCATTTTGTTTTAAAACTAGTGGTTTTACAGACTAATGCAAGAGAGATGTGGTATTAAGTGACTCTTTTAAACAAAAAATCATATTCATAAATACATACAGGAAATTTTTTTTTTTTTGAAAAATCATCATAAAATGAAATCTATTCAAAATCCTTTGTCCTTTATCACTTCCTGGGATCCATTGCGCTATTCACTGTTTCATTATAAAAATATCTAAGATCAGGATAATGAGTTAAAATAGCCTGAAGTGTGTCTGGCAAAATGTGTATTTCTGAGTTGGCACACTAAACAGACCTTAAAATGCTTTTTGCCCTCTTGCAGTTTTGGAACTGCTAAATTTATTTAGTTTTGTTCTTTCGGGATGGGGGCAGTGAATCAGCAAGATGCCCCAAGATAGTTCAGTGACTTCTAGCTACATTTTTTAAAGAACTCTTACTCCAGTAGGAGTCAAGGATCTGAAGCTATTGCTGGGGTCACCTCAGGACTTGCAATTAATCCAAATGTTAAGAAGCACATTTGAGATCGTCGCTGTTACTAAGGCTTCTGATAACAAAAGGTTTGTTTATTTAAAACAAAAAACATAATTTCAGCCGCACATCTGACTCTCTGTCACGTTATCTGTGGTTGAAAGAGAGGTTTTGGTGCTTTGTGCCTTCTAAGGAGCTTGATCATCTGTTCACCTGAGACCTCCAGGAAATGGAAAAACAAGCTGCAGGTGTGTTTCACTGTGCATTCTAGAAATATAGTACTCTAGATTCCTGAAGCATAGGCTGCTTGAAATGCTCAACTTTTGTTTCTCAAAATTGCTGCCAGATGTGTCACCTCTACTGAATCCCCCTATGTTTTTGAGACCAGAAATGGCGGTTACCCCCACTTTGGAAGACTGAAGGAAAAAGGCAGTAAAAACCATTCTTAGAACCTGTACAACTGAACATACAGAATGTGAACCTGACAGCTTCAATGCCTGTGGAAGGCTGTGTGTCAGGATGTTTGAGAGCCTTACCCAATGTATGCTACGACGTTGTTTGAAAAGAGGAAGTCTGTTTTATAGGTTAAACTTAAAAGCTGAGGCCAGACCCAGTGCCTGGGACCTGCTACTAGCATTAGGGTTCTCTATGGAGCAAATACCTACAGCTTCAGAACGGATGGTGGCAGACTCACTGAAGAAGCTGATATCTGAGACGTATTTAGAAGTATTTGTTTGCAAAGACTAACTTACAGTAGAACATCTGTGACTTTTGCTAGCTTTATATTGGCTTGTCTAAGTGATGTGTCACTGTGCCTTGTAGTAAAAAGGACTCTTTCATGAATTATAGAAGAACACTTGACTAGCAGTCACTTATTTCAGGACTCTGCTATTTAGTGATTGGTATTTAAAGGCTAGTTAATACTAATGTAGTAATTGGCTCTTCTGTAGTGCCTTGTATCAAAAGCTCTCAAAGCACTTGACAAAATAAGGCCTCAGTCCCTTAAGTTCAGGTACTTACATGGTCCCCATTACTGCAGTAGCTGAGCTCTCACACTCTCTTTCAATGTGTTTATTCTCACCAGACCCTGGAAGGCAGGGATGTGCTATTCTCCACATGGTACAGATGCAGAACAGACACCAAGGTTAAGAGACTTGCCCATGGTCACACTCGGTGTCTGGCTGAACAAGGGTATTGAACTCAATCTCCCACTTCCTATGCTAGTGCCTAACCAGTGGATTTACACACTGCAGGGAAGCGGGCTCCTTGGGCTGAAGTACGTATTGTATCATTGAAGTTTGGCTAACAACTGCAGTAAACTTGTACAGAGTTAAACTACAAATAACACACTTTGAAAACAAAGTACATGGAAACGGAGTCCTCTGTTTATCTGACAGAAGTTGTTTCCTCTGCAACAGTTAGTGATCTGATTAAACCATAACTTGTGCAGGAAAAAAGATCTTAGTTGAAAATTACTGTTTTAAAAACACTAACAAGATAAATGTCTTGGGAAAAGAGTTAAAAAACAAACAAATGAAAAAAAAACCCTCAAACATCTCTTCTGCTGTTGTAACACTGAGAGAAGGCTAGAGAATGGCCAGATTTCAAAATCCCACTGTCCTGGGGGTGGTGGTGAGCGTTGTCCCCATCACCCCTTGAACTGATTTGGTGTAACTTGAGTTTCTCATTTAGATGTTTTTTTTCTTTCTGTGTCTGCTTATGCTGATTTTGGTCATCAAATCTTGCAAGGGAAACTTTTTAATTCAGTTCAGTTTTGATAGTGAAGGAGAAAATGGTATTGATATGTATTTGTAAGTTTGTTCACATTTGTTACTGATGTGAGACTAACTTCCACGCCCCTAAAATCTTTGCAGTTTTCCAAATTCTCTGCCACGTTTCCTGCTTCAGCCAGCCAGTCTGCTGGTTCTTCTGTATGCTTTCTACTGGAGCTGCTCATGGCCACAGTCCAGGATCCTAGCAAATACTTTTATACAATTCTGTTGCTTCCAGAAAACTGAAAGAATTGTAGTTAAGCCGTATCAAAAGGGTTTCCACCCTTCCCAATCTGTGATCAAGCAGTAACTTTGTAATTCTTTCACCAGTGGCCTTATCACATAGACAGGAAGGAGGATTGGACAAAGGAGATTAAAATATAGTGGGAAGGGAGGCACAGAAAATGCTATTCCAAGGAATATGGACTTTGACTCATGTATGCAGTATATCATCTCTCAGTTTTGGAGATACTCTTGTTGACATGGTGCAGTATCTGTTCATTAATGGTTATGGGGCTGATTCTTTGAGTCAGACAAATCTTACCCTCATATATTCAAGTCAAACTGCATATATCATGTGTTGGTAGACTACCAGGGCCTTCTGATTGATAGTCACTGATGCAGAGAATGAATGTGTTTTGCTGCCAGTTAGCTGATTCTAATGCACTGGTAGGTATAATGCATTGCCTCTTCTCTTCCTGGGCAAGTGAGTTTCATGGCAACAACTCACTTACAGTATGTCTACACTGGAGCTGGAGGTGGGTAAATGTACACACACTAGTTCTTATTGAGTTTGTGCACTAAAAATAGAAGTGGATCCCAGAGGCAGGGTGGATTAGCAACTCCAAGCCCAATCCCGTCAAGGACCCTAGGCATGTACGGTAGTTGGGACAGGAAATCCGTCCCACCCCTCACACGCTACCTTTATTTTATTTTTAGCGTGTTACCCACACTAGCTTTTATTGAGATGTCTCCTCAAGCTGGAAATTACACCTCCAGCTCCAGTGTAGACACCCTCAGTTGAAGAGGGGTCCTGGCAGTAAACTAGAAGACAAATTCTGTCACTCGTTTTGGGGAAATTTTATGCTACGTTTCTTGGACAAGAATCTGACCCAGTCTTATGGTAGGCTCTAAATGAACTTTAAGACCACACTGTTAGAATTATAAAGGTGCATAGGTGTAAATATTTAAGGGCAGTGAAACTTGCATCTATTAATGCCATGATTTATATGGCGCCAAAAGGGTAGTCTAGTTTTCTTGATGCAAAGGACAGGGCAAGCACCACAGTAGTGGAAAATAAGTGCTTAATATGGAGGACTGATTTTTAAGAGCAGAATATTTTAAGGTGGAAGTGAATGTTTTGGAAGATTATAAGATTTTATAATTTGCTTAACTGGTGATAAAAGGTTTATTACAAAGAACCCTCTACAGAGGGAGCACAGTCAACGAACCTGAATAAAATGCAGAAGATTCCTGGCAATAGAAGCTCGCAGAATTATTCTGGGCCAGCTTGAAATGCTCTGAGTTGCAAGCTGAATCTGAAAGTAAACTGTCTTTGTATTCCTCTTGTAGTAACCCTCCATTGAGCGAGGAAATGTTGCCTCCAGGGGAGTGGATGTGTCATCGCTGCACTGTACGCCGAAAGGTAAAACCTCTTATCCAAACAAACTCAGTTCTCTTTGAGTCACTCTTCTAAAATGTTAACTCTTTAGTATTTTCCAAATATTTGTCACTCGTATTTGAGTCTTTCTGCCCTTTTTTCCTCCTACCAACCTTTCTTTTCCCACCCCCACAGACACAGATACAAAACCTTAGAGTTCTGCTCCAGTGTGTGTGAGATCATGGAATCGCAGGAAGTAAAGTGAAGGTTAGACAGCTTGGCAGAGCAGAGAGGTTTTGATTAGGAGTAGGTGGATAGAAAACTCTAAGCCAGTCCCAAATTCCTGTACTGATTTTTACTATTGGAAATCACAAAACTGAACTTTAAATCCAGACTTACAAACATTTAATTTAGTAACATACCCTCAGCAAACAGCAATTTTCCACATTTAATCTTGAACAGGAAAAAACAAACTGCACTAAAAATATCCCAGAGGGAATAATTCTGCACGGGCAAAGGAGATGGACTAGTTGTGACTTAATATGGCTTCCCATCTTTAGTGTCTGATGCTTTTATTGCAGTGCCTCATGATTCTGGCTAGCAAAAACAAAACAAAACTGTGACCCCACAACAATTTCCATAGCAACAGACTGAATTGCTGTGAATTATGACTTCCTTATTTGCAAGAACAGGATGGAGAGATGATTCGGCAAGATTGTGGCTTGGTTTTTTGATATGCTATTTCCCAGGAAGCTCTCCTTGCTAAATGTAAACATGATTTTGCAGCAATGACGTCTTCAGACTGTGTACCCAAGTGTTTAAAGAGATTCTGCACCAAATTATCCAGGAAGCCATTCATATGAAGTGCCACACAAATTCACCTCCAACATATTCTTTTTTCCAACTTGCCACCTTTTATCATGGTCTCTTGCTCCTGGCAAATCACTTGTGATGCTGTTATCGCCTGAAGACAGTAACGCTTCAGAAACTTGTCTCAACAATAAAAAGGTCATCTTAAAAAGAGCAATGGCTTTTGCTTTTTCTAACTCTTTTCCTTATCTTGAATGGCTTAATTTTCACTCATTCCAGCACCTCACACAAACAAGAAATGATGCTTCCGGAAAAACTGTATCCGACAAAAGGCTGAGTTTCTGGTGGCTCAAATTTGTTGGGTTTTTTTCCCCCTCTGCTCCTGATTTCTTTCCTGGTTTGTTTGTTTGTTTGGTTTTTTTGGGGGGTGGGGGGTGTTCCCCCTCCTCCTTTCCCATGTGCATCTGGCTTTGCACATTTTCTCCCTTGGAGGTTCATATGCTGCACATCTCACAGCTTTCATGTAGATTGATGTGAATGCTAAGTCCTTAAACTATGCTGATGCTGCCCCTTGTGACTCATAATAAATTATGCCCATTGCACCTTCCAGACTAGGACCACCAAGAACTAATGCTGGCTGGCTAGAGACTTCAAAATTAGGGCTGTCAAGCGATTTTAAAAAAGGAATCGCGATTAAAAAAATAGAATACCATTTAAATATTTTTTGGATGTTTTCTACATTTTCAAATATATTGCTTTCAATTACAACACAGAATATAAAGTGTACAGTGCTCACTTTCTATTTTTGATTAAATATTTGTGCTGTACAAAACAAAAGAATTGTATTTTTCAATTCACCTCATAGAAGTACTGTACTGCAGTCTCTTTATAATGAAAGTTGAACTTACAAATGTTGACTTATGTACAAAAAAACCTGCATTAAAAATAAAATAATGTAAAACTTTAGAGCCTACAAGTCCACTCAGGCCTACTTCTTGTTCAACCAATTGCTCAGACAAACAAGTTTGTTTACATTTGCAGGAGATGATAATGCTGCCTGCTTCTTGTTTACAATGTCACCTGAAAATGAGAACAGATGTTCGCATGACACTGTTGTAGCCAGTGTTGCACAATATTTACATGCCAGATGCGCTACAGATTCATTTGTCCCTTCATGCTTCAACCACCACTGCAGAGTACATGCGTCCAAGCATTTGTCTTAACGATTTGTTGACTAAGAAATAGGACTGAGTGGACTTGCAGGCTCTAAAATTTTACATTGTTTTGTTTTGGAGTGCTGTTATATAACAAAAAAAAATCTACATTTGTAAGTTGCACTTTCACAATAAAGAGATTGTATTATGGTACTTGTATGAGGTGAATTCAAAAATACTATTTCTTTTGTTTATCATTTTTACAGAGCAAATATTTGTAATAAAAATAATATAAAATGAGCACTGTACACTTTGTATTCTCTGTTGTAATTGAAATCAGTACATTTGAAAATGTAGAAAAGACCACCTTGGCTTAACCACGAGATCTTGCATGATCTAAAAAATAAGAGTCATATGAAAAATAGAAACTAGGACAGATTACAAAGGATGAATATAGGCAAACAACACAGGAATGCAGGGGCAAGATTAGAAAGGCAAAGGCACAAAATGAGCTCAAACTAGCTACGGGAATAAAGGGAAACAAGAAGACTTTTTATCAATACATTAGAAGCAAGAGGAAGACCAAAGACAGGGTTGGCCCACTGCTTAGTGAAGAGGGAGAAACAGTAACAGCAAACTTGGAAATGGCAGAGATGCTTAATGACTTCTTTGTTTCGGTCTTCACTGAGAAGTCTGAAGGAATGCCTAACATAGTGAATGCTAATGGGAAAGGGGTAGGTTTAGCAGATAAAATTAAAAAAAGAACAAGTTAAAAATCACTTAGAAAAGTTAGATGCCTGCAAGTCACCAGGGCCTGATGAAATGCATCCTAAAATACTCAAGGAGCTAATAGAGGAGGTATCTGAGCCTCTAGCTATTATCTTTAGAAAATCATGGGAGATGGGAGAGATTCCAGAAGACTGGAAAAGAGCAAATATAGTGTCCATCTATAAAAAGGGAAATAAAAACAACCCAGGAAACTACAGACCAGTTAGTTTAACTTCTGTGCCAGCAAAGATAATGGAGCAAGTAATTAAGGAAATCACCTGCAAACACTTGGAAAGTAGTAAGGTGATAGGGAACAGCCAGCATGGATTTGTGAAGAACAAATCATGTCAGACCAATCTGATAGCTTTCTTTGATAGGATAACGAGCCTTGTGGATAAGGGTGAAGCGGTGGATGTGGTATACCTAGACTTTAGTAAGGCATTTGATACGGTCTCGCATGATATTCTTATCGATAAACTAGGCAAATACAATTTAGATGGGGCTACTATAAGGTGGGTGCATAACTGGCTGGATAACCATACTCAGAGAGTTGTTATTAATGGTTCCCAATCCTGCTGGAAAGGTATAACGAGTGGGGTACCGCAGGGGTCTGTTTTGGGACCGGCTCTGTTCAATATCTTCATCAACGACTTAGATATTGGCATAGAAAGTACGCTTATTAAGTTTGCGGATGATACCAAACTGGGAGGGATTGCAACTACTTTGGAGGACAGGGTCATAATTCAAAATGATCTGGACAAATTGGAGAAATGGTCTGAGTTAAACAGGATGAAGTTTAACAAAGACAAATGCAAAGTGCTCCACTTAAGGGGAAAAAAAATCAGTTTCACACATACAGAATGGGAAGAGACTGTCTAGGAAGGAGTACGGCAGAAAGGGATCTAGGGGTTATAGTGGACCACAAGCTAAATATGAGTCAACAGTGTGATGCTGTTGCAAAAAAAGCAAACATGATTCTGGGATGTATTAACTGGTGTGTTGTGAGCAAGACATGAGAAGTCATTCTTCCGCTCTACTCTGCTCTGGTTAGGCCTCAGCTGGAGTATGTGTCCAGTTTTGGGCACCGCATTTCAAGAAAGATGTGGAGAAATTGGAAAGGATCCAGAGAAGAGCAACAAGAATGATTAAAGGTCTTGAGAACATGACCTATGAAGGAAGGCTGAAAGAATTGGGTTTGTTTAGTTTGGAAAAGAGAAGGCTGAGAGGGGCCATGATAGCAGTTTTCAGGTATCTAAAAGGGTGTCATAAGGAGGAGGGAGAAAACTTGTTCATCTTAGCCTCTAAGAATATAACAAGAAGCAATGGGTTTAAACTGCAGCAAGGGAGGTCTAGGTTGGACATTAGGAAAAAGTTCCTCACTGTCAGGGTGGTTAAACACTGGAACAAATTGCCTAGGGAGGTTGTGGAATCTCCATCTCTGGAGATATTTAAGAGTAGGTTAGATAAATGTCTATCAGGGATGGTCTAGACAGTATTTGGTCCTGCCATGCGGGCAGGGGACTGGACTCTATGACCTCTCGAGGTTCCTTCCAGTCCTAGAATCTATGAATCCAAAAACAGTTAATAAATTTCAATTGGTATTCTATTGTTTAACATTGCAATTAAAACTGCGATTAATTTTGAGTTAATCCTGTGAGTTGACTGCGATTAACCAACAGCCCTACTTAAAATTAAATCAGTTGCTTGCCAAACTCCACCTTTAGTCCCCTGAAAATTGTATGTATTCCATGTTCCTTTCCATACTCACCCACTTTATTAGGGTGGCTTTTCATTACTTTGTTGACTCCCAGTGGCTGATTCTTCATTGTAGGCAAGTACTCTGCATGCTTCTTCGGACACTTGAACCCTTCTGTGCCCCAGCCTCTGCTATTGCAGCCCTTAGCTCCAGTGTTGCTCTCCGGCCTTACCTGCAGCCCCACACGGACTCTCCTGAGCAGAAGTGGCCAGTTCTTGTGTTGTGCTGGCACATTGCAGCTTTTTTGTGCGCTCAAGTCATCGTTCTAATTCTTTTCTCGTTTTTGAGTAGTCCTGCTATAAATGGACTCACACTGCAAAGCCTGCTGCACGGTGCATTATTCTAAGAGGTGTCATTGGTAAATATGGTCTTCCAAATACATTGGTTGGTTGACCTCTTGAGTATTAATTTGAAACCTGATGCCACTAAATATGTTCCTTGTGTCCAAACTGGATTTGAATCCAAGTCTCCAGAGGCAAAAGGCAAGTAGGCTAACCTCCTCCCACGCTTGGCCGCTCTAACTGCTTTAGTAATTGTATGACTTAGTCACACTAGTAATAACCAATTGCTTTTACTGGCTTAAGGCTAAATGTCATGGTGAGAAACTGTTGCAATAAATGTCTTGAGCTCTTGTTCATGTAGCATTTCTGAAAACTTTAAATTTTAATTTTAATTTAATCTTTACTTATGTATGTATCAGGGCCAATGTACTTATTTATCTGGCCTGAGTGGTAAGTGTGATTCTTCATGTTCTGCAGAAGCGAGAACAGAAGAAGGAGCTGGGGCAGGTAAATGGATTGGTGGACAAATCTGGGAAAAGGACCACCTCCCCTACCAGTGACACAGACCTGTTGGACAGGTCTAGCACCAGCATCAGGGCAATTGCACATGCCAGGATCTTGGAACGGAGAGCAAGTCGGCCTGGCACTCCCACATCTAATGCCAGCACTGAGACTCCCAATTCCGAGCAGAATGTCGACGATGAGGACATAATTGACGTGGATGATGACTCTGCCCTTGCGGAAATGGACTGTGGGCAGCCCCAGCTGAAGCGACCCTTTGAGCTTCTTATTGCAGCTGCCATGGAAAGAAACCCAACCCAGTTCCAGTTGCCGAATGAACTGACCTGCACCACAGCACTTCCAGGTGAGTAAATATTGTCTGCTGGCATAGCTTACCTTTCAGAGCTGCAACTGGGGGTTGCAAATGTGCCCTCTGCCTCCTCTGTGCTCTCGTTTGTCCAGCTTGTGCGAGTTTCTACTGACATGCTTTTCTAATTCTGGCTCTGATGCCCCCTCCTCGTGAAAGTAGATGGTGCGGGTGTACGCTCTCCTCCAGCTCCTCTTCTGGTGTGGCTGCTTCACTGGAACAATAGATGAGTGTTTATTTTGCTCCAGGGCACGCAGCAGGACTTGGAAATCGGCATTTTGCTATTAAACAGGACTGCCCTGAACTTCAATAGTTTAACAGAGTAGTGTACTGTCTGTACAGCCACTCTCAGACGCGCTCTGCCAGACCAAATGACACTGGCGAGAGGATTTTACCAGCCAGAGGAAGTCTCCTTGTATTTTGTTAGGACTGTTCATTGCCAAACTTTCATTCACTGCCATTGTACTCCTGGAATAGATTTTCATACTAAGTAATAAATTGATCATTTGAAAACTCACTTTAGCCTAGATGTTGTCTCTGACTAAATCTAGATGGCTTCTTGCTTTCTTGGCTCCTGTCTACAAATGAGACCGGCCTGCCTTCATTTTATCTTTTTATTCCTCATCTCCCCTTCTTTTAAATTGATACCAGATTTAAGTCAGGGCTGTGGTGCCCTAAGCAGCTTTGCTAGCCTCTTTCTAGATCAGTCTGTTTGTTTCTGCCAGAGGTGGATGTGTATATCCATCTGCTCCAGTTACAGTGATCAGAATAGGAGCTCTGTTACACACAGGTAATACAAAACCTTTTCATTTACTTTTCAGGTACTAGTAAGAGGAGGAGGAAGGAGGAAACCACGGGAAAGAATGTTAAGAAAGCACAACATGAGCTAGACCATAATGGTCTGGTTCCCTTGCCGGTGAAAGTCTGCTTCACATGCAACAGGTACCCAAGTCTCCCACTTCTGGGAGTTTCACTTGGTGTGGGTGAAATTCTGTTGTTTGTGAAAGAAGTTTGGCATCCTCTGCTTAAATACCAGTTTTGATCTTAAAAGGTATTGGATAAATAAAAATTGTGCAGTAGTGAGTGTAATTTATGGTACATGTAGAGGGTGTTAGGAGAAAATAACCCTCAGAAACAAAAGGCAGAACATCACTGACAAAGATGCATGCCACCAGATTATGCAGGGGACACTCAGAAATGGTTAATCACAAAACCATAGAGCTAAATATTTATGCAATGTTGGGTTGTTGGAATAGTGAACCATATCTATGAATTTAAGTCCCAGCCCAAAAAGTCAGTTTAATTGATAGTCTAAATCATTTTATTGTGGAAACTGAATCACAGTACAGCTATGCTTAGTGTTGTCTTTCGCTCTAAGTGAGCTGTCGGAAGAGAGGAGGAGCTTCAAGTAAGCTTTAAAAAAAGAAACCTACGAGATGGCTGATGGCTTCATTAAATGAATTGTGTGTGGCTGGGAAGAACAAGCGTATTTGAAAGAACCCCTCTCATGTCCAGTTTTTTATGACCTCTTCCGTCTCTCTGAAGTAAAAGTTCCCATTGCAACAGACTGTACCTCTCTGAGGAGTGGAGTAATTGGGAATAACTGAACTCCCTGGAGGTTGCTCTTAGCGTCCATGAGTTTCCTTGGTAATGAGCTTACTGGCCAAAGCAGTAGTGAATGAGAGCAGCGTGTTCAGAACTTCTATGGAGTGCATGGGGAACAAAGGACACTGCTCCCATCCTACCCGAAGGATTTTACAATCAAAGACCCCCATCCTGCACTTGGATCTGCATGGGCAGATCTTTGTGCCCATTTGACTTCAGTCCACTAGGACTCCACACAGATCGAATTACACCATTGTTGCCTAATTTTAGACAATAGCAACAAATAATGCAGGGGAAAGGAAGGATGAGAGCTACAGTAACTTTATTAGGTTACATAAATTGTGACACTGGGGCCACTTTGGTCTCTTTCTAATTATTGGCTACAAGTGATCCCTCCCCTCTCACTTGTAGCATAAGAAGGTGGTGAGCAACATTAATTTCAGTTTTCTAGGAAATACTAAAAATAGCAGCTGTTTCCCTGTTTCTTTGCAGGAGTTGCAGAGTGGCACCTCTTATTCAGTGTGATTACTGCCCCCTCCTGTTCCACATGGATTGTCTTGAGCCCCCTCTTACTGCCATGCCCCTGGGCAGATGGATGTGTCCAAATCATATTGAACACGTGGTGGTAAGTTTATAACAGTAAATGGATGTTAAAAGGACGTGGTCAGATTCAATTTTATTAATGGACTAATTTAAAAAAAACTCAAACTTTTAGAGTTTATTGCTCCTGCATTGGTATTTCTAAGGATGTTTTCAACAAGCAATAAACTGACTATACACAAAGTAAACACACTGAAAAAGTAGAATATTGATTTTGCTAATTTTCTTTGCTTTAGTAATTGGTGTTTGTGACTCTGAAAAGCTTGATTTTCAGACAAATGTGATCAAGTTGACAACCTCTGAGATAGAAGGAAAGCAGTAGATGAAAGTTATTTCTCTGTAGCTCTCAGCTTCTTCATACCAAAGTCTAGAACTATATCCCCCAAAAACCCTATCCTTTTCTGAATAAGGAGTTCCTTGTGTGAATCAGCTCTCTGTTCCCTCTGCTTCAAGTTGGTGGGGACTATTTTATAGTCAAATATTCATTATACTGATGGCTGGTATCTAAATACATGTATCAGGAGATCGACTGCTTGTGAGATTACACAAGCAGACATTAACTTATTGGGCCACTGAAAGATTTTATCTTTCGACTTTATAGAGTTGTACCCTCTAGCAGAAACAACTTTATATTTTTTGATTCATAAACATAGAGCACTAAAGCTGAGCTGATGGTATTGGTGGTACAGTACTAACTGACTGTGAAAGAGGCAGCTATTGTTTGGAACAGGTGTTGGGATCGGTCATCCTAACTATGCCAGTATTATATCTGCTCTTCCAGCTGAACCAGAAGAACATGACCCTGAGCAATCGGTGCCGGGTTTTTGATCGGTTCCAAGACACCATATCTCAGCATGTTGTCAAGGTGGATTTCCTGAACCGAATCCACAAGAAACACCCTCCCAACCGCAGAGTTGTTCAGTCAGTGAAGAGAAGAGGTTTGAAGGTAAGTGAAAACAGGAAACGTTCTGGAGAACCTTGCTTACATGTTTTAGCATAATAAAAAGGCACGTAACAGGCGTGTGCTGGATTATCAAGTCTCTAGTCTTTGGTGTGTCCCTAGCAGGGCTAGGAAGAAGTGACGTTAGCACCTGAACTCAAACTTGGGAGTGGAGTACTGCTGCTTTCCAGTAGCTACATTTAGCTATCCAGCCTACCAATGAAGTAGCATTACACAGTTTTGCCACTTGGTGGCAACTACACATCTTTCAAATGCAACTTTAAGAAATGCTGTTGCCTTTCTAGTGAGTGGCACTCATGCTTCAAAACTGGAAGGTTTTTAAGTTACTAAGAGCTCCCTATATTACTTATTTGTATATGAGACGAAAGCAAGCATACACCATGCAAACCATCCTGTTTTTATGTGCTCTAGAATGTGTAAATATTTTTCTGCAATCACAGCAGGTCTACAATTTAAAGTTAGTAAGGTTTCTAAATTAAACTCCTTTGAGTAGTAAATGTAAATACACTTTTGGAACAAGTTGGGAAGATAGAACAAAATGGGAGGGAATCTTTACTAGAACCTCCAGGCTAAGACTAGATACTTATCTGTCTATGGGGGATGGATGAAGGATTAATGGACTCAAAGCTGCCAGGGCAGAGGGTATCCTACTAACTGTGTGGCTCAGAGCCCCACAGTTGAAGGCATTGCTTTTTGTCATGTACTAATTTAGAGAAACTGAAAAGTTCTTTAACCTGCCAAGCATGGGATCCAGGCTTCGGTTTTCTTCTGCAGTGTTTGAGGTGGCTAACTTCTAAAGCAGAGTAGAGATATGGAGGAACTTCTTCTGTAGCAGGTGCTGAAGTCAGAAGAACCAGTGCTGCTTCACGTGTTCTAATTTGTCAGCAAAATACCTCACCCAATCTAAATGAGGAAGAATAACTCAATATAATGAGCATTTGATTCTAAATAAATGTATTTCCCCCGCTCTATTTATTTTGTTTGAATGAATGCATTCATGCTACAACCAATACACTAAAGGCTCAAGTCCAGATCTGGTATAAGCATGGGGAAATTCCATTGACTTCAGCAGAGTTGTCAACTTAAACCAAGTCTCCACATAGCCCTGAAACTTTCCTATCTTCTGATGTCCCCCTTTCGTATTCATCTCTGCCACAGTGCTGACTGGTGTTGGCACAATCTCTGGTTTCTTTGGCCTGGAAACCATTGGCCAGTAGTAAATTTGGATAATACTTGTTAAGAATGACTATACTTTAATGGAACGTACCTGTAATTATCTAATGTCTCCTCTTCCCTCCTGACAATTCAGGTTCCTGATGCGATAAAATCTCAATACCGGTTTCCACCCCCCTTACTTGCACCTGCAGCAATTCGGGATGGTGAGCTCATCTGTAATGGGGTCCCTGAGGAATCCTCACAGAAGCACCTTTTGAATTCTGAGCACTTAGCCAGCCAGTCAGAACAACAAGAGGTAAACGATGGCAAATGTTTTGGCTCTATAGCTTCTTTGCTGTGCATTTCAGTTAGATATGATCAAAGTATCTTTCTGAATAGCAAGTCTAGAACATATGTGCAGTGGTGACTGTTTCTTCTCTCCTCCCATGACCTGTCACAGCTCTCGTTGAACACTTCCTTTTGTCCACTCCCCAGACAGCTGTGAGGGGATCCAGCTGCTGGAGTGTGTGTTAAGCCTCAAGTCTGAATGGAGCCCATGCAGTGTTCTTATCTCAGCACCTCTAGGCACACTCCTAGGGTACAGTCTTTGCCCCACCACCACCACCACCATGTTCCTTTGTTCTGCTGCTGGCACCTTTCCACTCTCCAAATCCCAGCTCCAGCCAACCCTCCTTAGTATAGCTACTGGATGGTCAGAGTACCAACGTTCAAGTCCATAGTCCCCAGACTGGTGTCTGTGACCTACAGCTCGTCAGCTGATGGTGGATACCTATATCATGCAAGTTCCTCTCATCGTCACACCTCCTACGCACAGAGAGAAGGCTGTTTCTGACAGAGGCTGGGGGAGAGTGAGGAGGGTATAATGCTTGGTGTGGTTTGAGTGTTTACATTTTTTGTCATTAAATTAAAATATATGGAGATATACCTATCTCCTAGAACTGGAAGGGACCCTGAAGGGTCATCGAGTCCAGCCCCCTGCCTTCACTAGCAGGACCAAGTACTGATTTTGCCCCAGATCCCTTAGTGGCCCCCTCAAGGATTGAACTCACAACCCTGGATTTAGCAGGCCAATTGGGGGGAGGGACAGCTCAGTGGTTTGAGCATTGGCCTGCTAAACCCAGGGATGAGAGTTCAATCCTTGAGGGGGCCACCTAGGGATCTGGGGCAAAAATCAGTACTTGGTCCTGCTAGTAAAGGCAGGGGGCTGGACTCAATGACCTTTCGAGGTCCCTTCCAGTTCTGTGAGATGGGTATATATCCATACATTATTTATTTATGTATGTATTTGTCATCTGGCAGAGGGAAATTGCTTTCTCCATTTGGTTGTGTAAGGCTGGTGGCGTTAACGAACTTGTATGTTAACATTCATGTTGCTGGGTGGCTTTTGTAAGACTAACGTGAGGACACTCGGAAGCTTTGTATGGGCATATTTTTAATGTCAAATCTAAATGTTATACCTCCTATGAGTTCTCTTGCTGGGTTACAGTATTGTAAGCCGCAAATCCCCTTGCAAATAGCGGTCTACGCTGTAAGCCACTCTGTCGTCTGTTACAAGACTGACAAGATGAGCTGGTCCCACAGTGTGAGGTGGGGTAAACTTCAGTGAAAGGCAATTGCTGCCTCTGTGTATGTGTGTCTAATGTAGGGACTCCATTCTGTTCTGGAAGTGAAGGATGCATGGTGACATGCCTTAGGCCAATACCCATCCTTGTTCAGAAAGTGCCTTCCAAGCTGGTCATGTCAGCACGCTGCCTTTGGAAGCCTTGAAGGAATCCTCCCCCAATCCTCATTGTTTAAATAGGTTCTCTGCTCTGTCCCTAAAAAAGCTTCTGTACAGGAAGCCAAAGTATTTCTGCAGTCTGCTCAGCTTTCTCTACAGAGTATTTTGGCTGGATGCACTCTAAGATTGAGAGAAACCCATTTTATAGAAAGACCAGTAAGTAGTGTGTTAAAGTGGAATCTGTTTGAATCTTGTAGCAAGATGGAGGTGGAATTTTGGGCATAAGGCAGACTCTCACTGTAACTAGCTTGGATTTGGGCAAACTGTTTCTCTTGAGTACCAATGTGATTGATATATATTATGGAATAAATGTAAGTCCTATGACAGAGGTATGGTGCTCGTAACCACCTGATTTGTATTGCATTTATATCAGAACAGCTACCATGGCTCCATAATATACCTATATTAAGTTGTCTTGCTGTGGTGGTGAACTGCCTTTCCAGGAGTAGGCAGAGCGATGCCGGGCAAAGTGTCCTGCTTGTTTGGGTGGCTGAAGCGGGCATGCTGCGTGAGTGACCAGCCTGTGACACTTACCTACGTTTTCTTTCTATTTTCAGTGGCTCTGTAGTGTTGTTGCGCTCCAGTGCAGCATTTTGAGACATTTATCTGCTAAGCAGATGCCTTCGCTTTGGGACTCTGAACAGACAGAGAAGGCTGATATTAAGCCTGTTATTGTGGCAGACGGCTCGATCACCAACCCTTACCAGGCAGCTGACAAGGCACTCACACCTTCCCTTTATTCTGTGTCGTGCACCTCAGGGATTACCACCCAGAATTCCTTGAGCTCTTCTCAATCCCAGCAGTCTTTACCACAGGAAGATGTCAATTGCAGCTCTTGTATGGATAAGTCAAAGAAAGTATCTTCTTGCGGGACTTCTAATGGGCCAACAGCCTCTGAAGTTAAAGTAAATGGTCCTCATTTGTATGGTGTTTCCTCTGAACCTTCGGCACATTTGACTGATTCTCAGAGGCTAATTGGCCCAGGTAATGCAATACCTGGGCTGTCTCATCGGCAAACATGGGCTAGGCCTCTCACTCCCCCAGCAGCTTGTGGACTTCTGAATCACACAGTTGGAACTGTTGTGAAGACGGAGAACATAGCAGGACCCGTTTCTTGTGCACAAAGGGGTTCTGTGCCAGTCACAAGTATGCCTGCTTCCATACCAAGCTCTTGTTCCAGCCTAGAGACCACCAGCACTTTGCAAAGAAAGAATGTCCAGACGCAGATAGGCCCCCCGCTGACAGCAGAATTGCGATCAATTGGTTCCCCTTTGACTGCCACAAGGGCTCTTACTCCTCCACAGGCAACGGGAGATGGGATCTCTGCCATCGGATCCACACACAGATTCTGTTCACCAGCACCACCTTCAGGTGAGCATCTGATGGGGGAGATCTGGGCCTTCCAGCTGGGAAGTGAGTGTTTAAAAATCTTTCTTTCAGAGCATGAAGTATAGTAACTGCAAGAAGCGAGGCTTGCCGCAGACATGGCACCATGGAAAGAGTTAGGGTTAGGGTTGCCCACAGGACCTGAAACAGAAATTGGGCCCTGTGCTAGATGTTGCGAGTTGAATGCGTCTCTAAAGAGGGAGAGCACTGTGCTGCTTTCTGAAACTGTTGATCCATCAGGGGTTCAGAAGGAACTGGAAATTCCGGAAACGTACTGTCATTTAAACTGTTCGGTTGCTGTGTTGCTGTCACAGTTGCTATTTTGACAACTGTAACAGTACATTTGCTTTAAGAAGATTGCTGGAGTTTCCAAATGGATTACTTCAAATCTCTGCTTTAATTTCCTGGTGGAAGCAAGCACTCAAGGCTGTGAAGATCATAATGTGTGACCCCGTTTGTTTGTTTGCAAAGACTGTATACAAAAAACCCCCCCAAATCCCAAGGGTTAGTCAGGAAATGCCACAGTTAAGATTTCATGTACAACCTCAGCTCCACCCTGGTTCTTATGAATTACAATAGTCTTCTGTCTGCTTTTTGTACAACCTTCGATGTGTTTAGTGTCTTGTAACTTTGTCCTTCTGGATGTATACCCAAATCATGAAAGTTATTCATAGGACAATTCTGTTTATATTTGATATAAACCTAGTGTTAAAGTTTACAACACTAATAGTGAAAGTTTGCTGGCATAATACATGCTGTTCAGTGAGCTGTGTGGTTAACAGCCTCCACCCCGAATTGCACCAGTAATGTCTGTGCTGCTAATTGAAAAAGAAATGTACAATACTGTGGATGCTGACAAACGTACTAAAATGGATTCCTTAGGACCAGATAACATAAAAAATTAATTCAAAGATATTCAGACGCATTATGGCCATGCAAATAATGAATCTTCTTTTTGAATGGTAGAGCTGTTCAGAAAACTTGCAATTTTTTATAATTGAGGAATGGGATATTTTCTTGTACAGAGAAACAGCTGAATCGGTTTTCCTCAAGCTTCAAAACAAATAAACCAACACCTTCACATTCGTTTAAGCCCAGAAAAGGCCATTGTTCAACATAAAGATTCAAAAAGCCATGTGCAACTGCAAAGAGGCCATTAAGGACATGTAACAGTCACAATGCAAATTGTAGAGGTGGTGGTGTTCCCAGTACAGCTCTGTGGGGAGGGTTGAGTTCAGAGTCCAAATTTAAGGCCAGAAGGATCACCGGATCATCTAGTCTGACCGTCTCGGTGTCACAAGCCACCCAGCACCTGCACACTAAACCCAGCAACCGAAATGAGAGCCAAGTATTACAGCCCCAGACAGAGAATAGGAGGGGCTGAGGTGCACCAGTGGCTGAGCCCTCCGTAGCAGCAGGGAAGTGATTGAGAGAGACCCACATAAGTTTGGTTTGTTAAAGTGCTTTCAGGGCACTTAAAAATAAATGAATTTTTTTGGAGCTAGTGAGCATCCAAACAGTTAGTACACACAGTGGGGAGAGCGAGCGCTTAGCTGGCTTGAGTATTATCTTAAAAATCTCTGGTATGAGTGACTGACAGATTTTCCTCTGAAGCAGCATTAATGTAAAATCTATGCCCATGGTTGCTGACCATCTCAACCACACTGGTGCACAAAGGAGAAAGCAAACACACAGCTGCTGGCTTGGCTGTTGCTTCAGCTGGAAGTACGGGGATGGGGAGGAGGGAAATTTGACCAAGTGGAAAAGGGACCATATTGATTAGGGGAAACATTATGTTCAAGCTTCTAAGAGTCCGGCAAAGCATGGATAATCCTGAAAATGCTTCTTAAAGGGATGCTGTCAGGTCAGTTTGGGCCCAAACTTTAGATTTTATCAAATGCAAACCAAAGCCCCACTCAGCTTCCAGGAGAACTTCTGTAAGATTAAAAAAATCAGATGATAACAAGTGTTGGTGGAATGTAGGTTTCCCCTCCAGTATTTGCTATTCAACTCATGCTGCATTGTGTTAGAGAACAAGTGAACGAGCCTAAACTAAAGAGAAACTGACATTGGAAGTGAAAAGTAAATTAGACTTTAATTCTTGGTTCTAGTAACGGAAGGTTATGGGAATCTAGGTAAGGAAAAAGTAATATCCCTTTTAAACGCCGTTAGTATTTCTCATCTAATTCTAAATAGATTATCGGGGGAGGCAGGGGATTTGGGTATCTGAGGCATGGGAGCGTAATTTCCTTCACTGCTATGTAGTTCGGAAGCAGACATTTCACAAATGTCACACTATTTTAAGCAGTAGGATTGCAGTTTGTGAATGAGCTAAAGTCACGTGTATGCACATTGCTTCTCTGTTACATTCTCACCACCCAGGAAAGAGCTTTCAGACTTCCACAGTACATATGGCACTTGTGTAGGCAGTAGCAGATCTCCAAAACAAGTTACAGAAACATTCATTTTGTTTCTGGTTAACAAAACGTTTCTTATCCAAAATTCTGCAAATGTATAAAACCAACACAGAAAAACTGCTCCCAAGATTTCTCCCCTCTGGGTCCAGTGAGATTTGGGTTTCAGGCTGTCCCCCAAACACCTTACAGCTCTGCTCCACAGGTTGTACTTCCAGGATAACGTGACTTCCCTTCAGCATATGGTAGAGGTGCAGGAGCCCATGGAAACGGAACTCAGTTCTGCCGGCTAGAACTGCTCTGGGAAAAGGTGTGGTGCTATTCAGAGCCCCTTTCAGGAGGCATGGATTACTGGTTGTGAAAAGAGTTACTTCTCTTTTCAAAGCATGGCTACTAGCAAAACGAGCCATTCTGTGCAGTTTGTAAATCAGAAGTATGAGTTGAGGGCTCATCAGTAGCTCAGAGGTGACTGTGCATCTTGACACTTCTCTTCTCTCCCCATCTCTCTAGATGGTAAGGTCAGTCCCAGCACCGTATCCATAGGAAGCTCTTTAACTGTCCCCTCATCTTTCACTTCAAACTCTGCAGCTATGTTGGACCTCACCAGCTCTGTGAAAGCATTAATGGATGGCAACAGCGGTGAGTAGTCTCTGATTCTTTATCTCGGTCCAGAGTGGCTGTGTATACTAGCCGAGAGGGAAATGTTCCTTTCCTTAAATACGCTGCAAAAGGGGAGAGTGACTTCGGTAAAGAGGGCTGGGGTGTGGATATGTATTACCCTGGGTGAACAAGGGAGTGCCCCATCCCTGTCAAAATCGTGGGTCTTACTCACTTTCACACCTTGGTACTTGGAGTGTTTACCCTCGTAAGCTTTGGGGGTGTCTGTCCAGAATGTTGGTGTCCAGACCTGTTGCTCGGTGGAATTCATGTGCTACAGATCACCAGCTCGGCCATGTCATAATTTTAGGTGTGATCCAAGGACACTTCCCTCACCTTTTTGGAGGCTAGCGATTGCGTATTCTTTGGACTGCAGTATTGTTATGGGTTTGCCTTTAGTTACATCTTTCTACAGCTACGTTTTCTGCCTTTGTCCTAGAGACTGGTACATCTTCCTCTCCTTTTGTCAGTGGGATAGCAGGAAACCCGGACTCTCCTCAGGGCGACTTACTGAGAATCCAGAGGACTGCTGTACAGTTCTCAACTTCATTCTCCGTCTGTCGCTTGTGACCCTTCTCTACAGCCTTTCTTGCACTGCCATTTTGACCCTCTTTCCTTTGGCAAAACCCTGGCTGTTTGTCTTGGCCTCCTGTGTTCGCAACGGGACTCGCACTAGCCAGCATGGCTCTGCTTCCTTTGCTCGCTCTTTTACCAGTGACATTGACATTGCGACGGCCCTTGCAGGAGGTGAACTAACTTGTTCATGAGCCCAATGCAGATCTTTGCAGGGCCTGAGTAACTGTCGTCCTTGCTGGTCAGTATCGGCAACAGTGATCTGTTTTGAGATTTACTTTTTACACAAATAGAGATCTGTCCGAATTCCCCCTCTTTCTGAACAATTTGAACCTGTTCAATAAGGTTCAATAAGTTGAACCTGCCATGAAAGACTGTGACCCTGAAAATGAGAGTATACCGCACCTAAGGAGTTGTCATTTATCTCTGGGATAGACCTAGTCAAGCTTTTTTCCAACCGGGTTGTAAATTTGAGTCTCACAAGAAGCACGCCCCATCCCTGCTGCCCAAAAGAGCCTGAAATACACATGGCCTTTCTGTGTCTCTGCCCACCTGTCGAGTCTTCAGCTTTTTCCTAGCCAGAAAAACGCAAATGTCCCTTTCCTGTCTAGACTGCAGCTCTCCAAGAGGACAAGTCTTGCTGTCCAGACATGCTGCTAGGAAAGAGAATGTATTTAGAAAGTAATAGAGCACCTGCACTTCAGACTCCTGAGGCTGCCGAGTTTTTCCTGACAGAGTTGCTGCTTACAGAAGCAAATGGCAAAATTTAGGAGCAGGACAGTTAAGCCCACAGCAGATCGAATGACGCCCTCTCCGGGAATAATTTACTAATTACTTTTTATTTATTAACAGAGATTGAGATAAATATGCTGGATGAGAAGCTAATCAAGTTTCTGGCCTTGCAGAGAATACAGCAGCTCTTTCCTTCCAAAGTTCAATCTGTAGTGAGCAGTGTCAGTTCCCATCAGTCGTCTCCTTTGGCAAATCACATTGAAGGTAAGAGCAGCCCTAGAATAGGCTCTTTGCATTGAGCTGTGGTTTTTCTCAGCAGACCATGCCATCAGACTGTCATCCAGAGAGATTCTCTCTTTTCTGGTATTTGGGAGACCCCCATTTCCTCTCCTTCCTTCCTCTTGCCCCTCCTCTCCGGATACTCTTCGATCAGAAATGTTCCTCCACTTCCCCTTGTTGAGCTTTTGGCAAACGTGGTAGGAAAAGGAGCTTGCTCTCTCCCTGCTGCATCACACCAACTTGCAGCCGTGGATGTTCTGGTTCTGTTATTGTGGTGTTAGGCCAAGGTGCACCAGTCTGAGCTAGCGAGGAAGGGAAAGGCCCAGCTGCCTTCTCTGACATGTTTGCAAGAGGCTCGGGGATCTGGGAAGCAAATGAACAAGTGTTTGAAATCCTGCTGCCTTCTTTTTGGAGCTGGAGAAAACTGGTTTGTGGGCTTGAAAGAGAAACCTAAATGTGAGCTGCAAAAACTGGGGCATACAGTGAGGGTGTTACATTTTAAAATCCATGGATTTCTTCAATCCAAATTGGGAACCGCAGAGCTAAAATTGCAGATATGTTCTAACACTAAATAGTTGGAAACGGTTACCTCCTTTACTTATAAAATCTGTCAGGGCCTGAGGTCAGGGTTCTGCTTTCCTTGCTATGGTCATTAATGTCACTGATCCTTAGAGCTGTGTCAGGCATGCAGCTTCCTAGTCCGCTGTTAGGGTTATCAGCTGTTAGGAAGAAGTATCAATTCCCTGAACCGTGTCCATTTACCTTCAGGAGTAAAGAAGAGTTGTCCTGTGGGAGCCGTGTCCTGCTCTCAGTTGGTCTAGGCCTACTGGGGGAGGGGGGAACAAGAGGGACAGAGGTGAGATCTGTGGTAGTGCCCCATTGGCTGTATCACAAACTTGATTTGTCCTTGTCTCACTTCACCTGGTCATTTCAGGCTGTGGCATTGCAGCACAGATTCTGAATGTCTATCAGTAACTGTGTCTGTCTTCTAACACTTCTGGAGCTAGAGGCAGCTGTGGGACTGCACAGGGCCAGCACTGGGATTAAATAATGTGGCCAGCAGACACTTGTAGAACTGAATCTCAGATCATTAGCACAGACTATCCTAGGGGAGATCCATGGCTGTGTTCCCTACCTGCTTTGTCTTTTTGACCCATCAAACTTCCCCCTGTGCTAATTTTGACTTTTATTTTGTTTGTTGATGGCACACTTGAGACAAAACTTCTGAGACAAGCCCCACTGGCTGATCTGTACTAAGCAGAGCAGCCAAATGTAGAAATGACGTGTTGGGAACAGTGGAGCTTTTTGGCATGTTCCATGCTGAAGGCTCCACATAATCCCACGGAGAGTGTTCTTGACAGCAGTGGTGAATTCCAGACACCGATTCTAAATGTTTGTTGTTTGACGCTCTTTACTCAGTTTGTAATCTGCATGCTTCGTCCGTTTCACATCTGTTCTTGATGTGAAACTGTCCTGGAGATGCGTGTGGGGGGGAGTTAGGTAGGCTGCATGTGTGTTTGCATGGACAGGAAGAGGACATGGGGGGTTTAGGTCCAGGTACGGAGCCATTCAAATCTAGACCAGGTTGCCATTGGACTGCTAGGTGAGTGACCCTTATGTGAAACAAGATGGTGGTCTGCCTGTTCCAGGTGCAATGGGGATGTGAGCTCTGTGTCCATGTAACTGCTGGTTCTTTGTCGGCAGCCTCGGTAGGAGGAGGGTCCAGGATTGACTGTGCTGTGGAGACTCAACTAAGATTAAACTAGTTGAAGAGGGAATCCGCCCCCGCTCTTCCAGCTGTAGGAATTTGAAATTGATCCGTGGAAGCTTGTTCTGCATCTGCCTGTGCTTTTCTCAGGGGATAACTAGCAGCTCTGTCTCTAGAGCTGTCAACTTGGCAGCTTTCGCTAGCTCCAAATTCAGTTTAAAGGGGCACCAACTTAAAGGAACTGGAGGACAATTCAGAAGACGTGGGCTTTAGCACTTCACTGTCCTGGAACTGGAAGAGATGAGAGAGGAGAAATAGTCTCTTCCCAGTTAGTTTCCTTTTGTCTGTGCCCAGTGTCATTTCCCCTGTATAGTCACATGGCTTGTTCGGGTCTTTCACATAGCAGTGGGGGAGTAGAAAGATGTGACTGTAAAACCACAACAATTGGTCGGGGGTAAGAGCTGAAACTATTTCTGATTTTGTCCAGATTTCAAGTTGATTATGCGTGAGCCCCAAACAGCCCAGCAGGGGGAATACTTAAACCCAGTACCTTGATATTACTGTAGGCAATATATTCCGTAGTGTTCAGATCTCCCTTTTGTCTTCCAGTGCAAAGAAAGGAAGTGCAAGCCCGGGCAGTGTTCTATCCCCTGATGGGCACAGGAAGTGCAGTGAACATGTGCTACAGAACCCTCTACATCGGGACAGGTCAGTGCGGTCTCCTTGCACAATCACAATGAAAAAATCACTTTCCATTTGTTTGTTCAGCTTTTATTTTGTTTGCACATAGACAATCCAAGCCATAATGCACTAAAGTCACCCCAGTAGAAGTGAATGCAGCTCTTTGGAGAATGCCATGTTGGGGCCAGTCATTTTATCCTGGGATTTTGGCATTCTGTTCCTCTTGTGTATTATCAGGCAACATGTGCAAGAAAGCTCACTTAGATGGCAGGACACCATGTGACTGGCATGGTTAGGTGCCTGTAGCCCAGATTTGATAGCCATTGTTTTAGGGTGGGAGTATTAACTCTTGATACCACACAGTCTGAGATTTGCCATTAAAAAGTCACAACTTTCCTAGGCTCCCAGAGTCGGTTTCTAACTGGTAACTGCTAAGAAGGGAGATTAATGATCTTTTTGGGCATTTACCACTCTTGCCTCAGCCTGGAGCACCTAGCACACTGGAAGGGCACAATAATGCTGAAATGGTTTTCCACCTTTCCCTGCTTATCTTACAGGGGGGAAGTTTCCCTGCAGAAACTTTGTTCTGTGGTTTATCTCAGCACTGTTCACCAAGCCCCCGGACATTTCATTCTCTCGCTCTGTGCTGCCTGGGCCAGCTTTTCTGAATTCAATTGACTTGAGCCCGTATTTTGTCTTCCCGTCCGTTGCAGGAGCTGACATGGATGTGTGCCTTACAAGCTACGGTCACTGTAACTATGTGTCTGGCAAACATGCCTGCATATTCTACGATGAGGTGAGTGCCTGGGCCTTTGCTTTGCCACTTGCTCAGAGTTGGAGATGAAGGCAGCTGTGTGGAGCTCCTTTGTGGGCTGCAGAGTGAGAGCCAGGCTTGTATAAGAGTTAAGGTGGGGTCAGCATTTACTGGTAACCCTCTTTCTGAGACAGAGTTCTGCTGACAAGTTGCCTCGGGGCAAACTCTGGTCTGAGTCTCTGCACGTCCTTAATCTGTTTTCAGTGTCAATATCATTTTTGAAGCGTGGACACCAGAACTGGATACACTAGGCCAATAGTGGTCTCACTATTGCCACATACAGTGGGAACACCTCCCTACTCCTCCGTATACGTCTATGCTTCTACATCCAAGAATCCCTTGAGCCCTCTTAGCCACCGGGTCACACTGGGAGTGCATGTTCAGCCAAGTCCTCTTCAGAGTCACTGTGTTCCGAAATCGTTCCCTGTCCTCTACGTGAGGCCTGCGTTCTCTGTCCCCAGTTGTAGGACTTTGCCTTTGGCTGTGTTACACCCCCTGTTCAGATGAGCCTGCCTTGCGCTCTAGATTTGACATGTCCCGGTCATTATTTACTACTACAGCGATTTCATCGTCTGTGGACCTTTTCTTCCAAACCATTGCTAAAGTGACAGAATAATGTTGGGCCAAGAGCAGATCCTTGCAGGAGCCCACCCAGAAACACCCGAGGGGCGGATAATTCCCCGTTGACAATGACTGAGCTATCCCTGTTAGCCCACATTACATGGACTAAAACCTAGCTAACAAAACATTGTATTTTTAATGTAATAGCAATTTCATAACTTGATCCTACCCCACCCTGACAAGATCTGATCAGTCTGCATGGCTTCCTTCTCGTGTCATGTCACTCTTCTTCCCCCGCTGTCGGGCTGGGTATTCTGCTGGGGTCAGGGACTCACTCATACCTGAGTGTCTCTAGACACACTGGAGGCAGCGTGTTTAATCTCTGGGGCAGTGCCTTGTGGCTGGCATTAGTGCTCACAGCTGTGCTGATGACCCCCTGTGCAGGGAGGGCTGAGGCCTGCTGTTTCTCCAGCACAATGAATGTGCTCCGTGGTTTGGGAACGAAGTGTTCACTAGCAGACGCTCCTTTCTGGTCAGACCCCTTGGCAGTGTGGTGAGCAGCACACAGTGGCTAATGTGTGAGGGTCTGTCAGAGAATTAGCAGGTGGGGAATTGGGTCCTGTGCAGTAAAGCATGTTCCCAACTATATGAATCTCTTTCAGAGGGTTGATGAGCCATAATTGTGTGAGCAGTTTTCATTTGCTCGTTCTGCATTCTGTGCGAGATCAGCATGCAGAGCATTCTGGGTAACATGCATGCAGCCAGATTCCATGAAGTCTGACTTGCCACTGCCTGAAACGGCCTGTTTAGCTCGGTAGGTCCCGTCTGAGCAGTGCACTGATGGGAAGCAGGAACGCAGTACAGAATGGGGTCTTTGGGCTTTCTGTCCCATTCAGTGTTGCCTGGGTTACATGTTAAGTGTCTCTTCCTTCCTAGAATACAAAACATTACGAGCTGTTGAACTACAGTGAGCATGGGACGACTGTGGACAATGTTCTGTATTCATGTGACTTCTCGGAGAAGACCACGCCCATTCCTCCCAGCAGCATTGTTGCCAAAGTGCAGAGTGTGATCAGTAAGTCTTGGAGGAACGTGTCCCCGACAGGGAGGGGCCGGGCCCTGCCCTCGTGCTGCCAGAGGAGCCAGCAGTGGCGGGAGTGGAAACTCCAGTTGGTGCTGAAGGACTGAGTGCAGAAGGAAGGGGTCTCACCAAAGCCCAGACTTGCTCAGCACACACAGTATAACTCTCCTCTCTGAGCCCAGCTGCTTGGGCAGCGAGTGCTTTGAACTGCAAATTCCTGCTTCCTCTAATTAGAGTTAATTCTGACTTAAGGGCCTCTCCTGAAAGCCATCAGTTCTGAGCTGGAATCATGGTCTCCGTAGACTTGCTCCGTAGATTTGCCTCTGACCAATGTTCCCTCTAATTTTTTCCATCCATGTACAGAATAAATTTTGGTATGTGCACCAAGGGGTGTGCAGATGTGCGCCACCAGTAGAAACAAAAAAAAAATCTATCTATAATTTTTATATATATATATATATATATAAAGTTACCATAGGAATAATTACTCCAGCCAGGACAGGTTAGGCGTTTTAGAACTCACTACTCAAAGAATTAAATTTAAGTGTAAGAGAAATAAAAATTATGAAATGCACAGACCAGTCAGAACACTAAAATAACACACTTAGAATACAATTACAGAGATTATTCGTGCACTGCAGGAAGTACCAAGTAGTAATAACTCTGTGTGTGTACGTGTGTGTGTGTACGTGTGTGTGTGTACGTGTGTGTGTGTACGTGTGTGTGTGTACGTGTGTGTGTGTACGTGTGTGTACGTACGCACGCGCTGGCTGATGGGGAAAGCTGTGTGCTCTCTTTAAGACACTCACTGAAAGCTCTCCTGCTCTGTCCTGACTGACTCTGAGCCCTGTTGTCTCCCCTCCCCAGCTCTGCAGAGAGGGGGTACGTGGGGAGGAGGGGTGTGTGTGCGCGAGAGAGAGAGACTGTGTGAGCTGGCTGCTGGGGAAATCTCAGAAACTGCACTGTCTCTTTAAGAAAGGCACTCCGCCACTCCCCATTCAGACCACAGCAGCTCCCAGTCCTCCTGAGCTAAGCTGTCCCCTCTGCCCTGCTCTGCGGAGATGGGGTACAGGAGGAGGAGGACACCCTAACAGCACCCTCCGCCTCTCTCCCCCTCCACTCCCCAGCTCTGCACAGCCACCGGGAGGGTCCCGGGAGCAGCTTCAGGACAGAGCAATGTGTAGGGAGGGCACCTGAACACATTCTGCCAGCTGTGCTCTCTAATCAGCTGGGTGACATTTGAATCTCTCCTGCGTGGCCACCCAAGCACGCAGCTTACAGGGAACACAGCCTCTGACCTGGAAGCAAATGGTCCTGTGGGGGGGGCTACACTCTAAGCATCATTCTCCACCTCTGCCCACCTGACCGCGTGCACTTCCCACAGCTGGGCCTACGTACAGCTCTCTGCAGCACTGACCCAGGGGCTGGCCGCACTCTGAAGTGGCTGGTGATCATGTGACTGCAGCACTTCATGTTGTATAGAAACAAGCTGCTGCGCTTGAGTGATGCTCTCTGGATGGGACACTTGCTGCAGCCTGTTTCTCATTTGCGTTTCTTTTCCAGAATGCCACAAAGGCAGAAAAGAGGACGAGGAGCCGCACGAAGCAGCAGTCGTGATGAATTCCCAGGCACAAGGGCAACGCCGGAAACCCTGCAATTGCAAAGCCAGCAGCTCTAGTTTAATAGGGGGCAGCGGAGCGGGGTGGGAAGGAACAGCCCTGCTCCACCACGGCAGTTACATCAAACTGGGCTGCCTGCAGTTTGTCTTCAGCATCACTGACTTTGCAACCAAACAGCCCAAAGGGGACGCTGCCTTAGTACAAGAGATGGACTTGGAGGAAAAGCTCTCTCTGAAACCCCACCAGGTGCCCGTGCTGCGGTCCAACTCCGTTCCCTAGGAGCTGAGGCAGAGCCGTGGGGGAAGAAAGACCCTGTCATTAGACTCCTGCAATGCAAAAATGTACAAACCAAGTTGGGATTTTCTGTCGGCCCAGAAACTGTTCACGCGCCGTTTGCATGAAATGAAGAACGTTTCACTTTTTTAATTATTTTCTTCTTTTGCTCAAGTTTTAGGGGCATTTGCACATATATTTGTACTATACATTTCATTTTAAAAGGAAAGCTGCAGCAAGAGGAGGACGTGTCAGAGTGAGGAGGGGGAGGGGCGGGTGCTGGCTGACTTGGACTCTCTCTCTGACAGATCGGTCCCATGCAGTTGTAAAATAATCAAAAACTTGTTCTATTTTGTGCCAGTGACAATAGTTTTATATTAAAAGAGAAAAATACAGTTTTCATACAGCAAATCTATACAATATCATTGTTTTATTTAATGTAAAGAAGTGCTATCCTCCCCCCACTTATTTTACCCCACCCTCCCTGCTATGGTTGCACTACAAGTAGCTACTGTGTATTATGGGCAATGAGAAGTGAGTTCTTT
Source organism: Trachemys scripta elegans (assembly GCF_013100865.1). NCBI lineage: Eukaryota > Metazoa > Chordata > Testudines > Emydidae > Trachemys > Trachemys scripta. The sequence goes on along the minus strand of NC_048315.1, from coordinate 1,705,510 downwards.
TCCTGGTGTCCATCCTATTTTATTTCAAAGAAGGAAAAGTATTGGACTCTGTGTAAATACATCCGTGATGGCATTTTCAATGTTTTAAAGCTGTGTACAGTGCTACATGTGGTATGACGTTGCCTCAAACTGTCTATTGTAGCAAATCGTTTGTCGTAAACCTGTTTCTTTTTTGTTCTCTGCCACCTCCCCGTCCTCCAGAACAGCTAGTTCCGATGTACATAGTCATTGTAATGTTTTAGACTTTACAGAAACTTTCCTGTATTCTGTATATAAAAAACAAAATACGTCACCTCCTGCTTTCGACTGTCTGTCCTGACTCTGTACACACAAGCAAGGATCTACAAGAGCATCGCATGGCAAAACCCAACCTCTATGAGAAGGGCTTCCAGGCTGGGCCCCGGAACAGCCCTGGTCTGCTCCTCTCCACCTGGTCTGCCCCAGGCCTCCAGGATTGGGGTGGCTGGGGACAAAGTGAGCTCTGAAGAATGGAAGGTTTGAATACAGGGTGTATCTGTGATGGCCCCTGTGGCTCCCCTTTGTACTTGACCACATCAGTGCCATGCCCTGGCGGTGTGCATTCCCTCCCCCCCGGACAGGGTATGTTCTTAGGGCGGCGTGCGGCACAGCGACCCGCGCTGTTGGCACTCAAGGTTTGTAGCTATTACAGGGCGGGAGCTGCTCCCATTCGGGAGCTTTCCCCTTCACTCCTGGCTCTCCCGCCCTAGAGCCACGCTCGGCTGTATTTTTACTGTTTTATACTCTATGTTCTGAGCTGGAAATACTAACTCTTTTTGTACAAAGACGGAAGGATTTGCGATCTGTTCCAATGGCATTAAGTCTGTATTAATAAACTCTCATAATACTATTGAAAACAGAGCGAGAACCACACTTGCACCCTTCTTTTTTCCCTCCCACCTGCAGTTTGGGGCTCAGATAGCTTCTCGCCCTCTCCAGACAGGGAACTTTCCTCCTTGGGCAGGTTGTGAGGCCTGGTGTGAAGGGAGCGTTCTCCAGTGAGAAGGCTCCTGGGCCATGACTTCACTTGTAGCTCAGGGCTACACCTGTGCTCACCTCCTGAGACCTGTGACGGATTGGATTGGCTAATCACTAGCGTGGGGAACATACCCCTGTGTTGAGTGAGTTCTGGTATTTTGGCAGCAGCCTTTAATGTGTTGGCTTTGGGTTTCTTGTAGTCCTGGGGCGCAAAGTGTTTTAAAGCCCTGCATGAATTTAGCCTCTGGTACTGGGAGATGAGGGCTTGTTTAATCATCTTCAGCCATAACCTGGGGCAGGGGTGAGTGGTAAAGTAAATGCTAATACTGTAATGCTTTGCTCTGGTACCCTCCAGCCGCTGATCTCAGTGCTTGGCAAACCCCATTTCAGCCAAACAGGCCTCCAGCAGAGGAACTTCTCCTGGAGCTGGTGAATGTTCCTGAGGGAGGTTGGCATATACACCCCTGGGATGCACCCCTTCTACCTGTCCAAATGACCCCATGAAGCAGCATTTTCTGCCCTCTGTCCTTTACTGCCCCCATTTGTCCCACTTAAAATCATTAGAGGCTGGCCACAACTCCCCTGGAACTGGCTTGCACCCCTTCCGTGCTGCTCCTGGCTTCTGCTAGCCTAGCATGCAGGAACCGAAGGCAAACACTCCTTCCCTCCGTGGGCTCACCCCCCTCTGCTTGTACTGCCCAGTGGTGCAGTTGAGCTGTTTTCTCTAGTCCAGTGTTTGCCGGGGGCGTGATTCTAGTGTCATTCCATTGCCAGCAAGCGGTGCCTACACACACAGGCGACCTTCCACCTGAGTGAGTCCTGTCACTGCCACAGAGCTATTGTGTGGCCATGGTCTGCATGATTGGGAATAGGAGGTGTTCGTCCAAATGACTGTTAGGAGGGGCTGGGGGACAATTTTGGGGTCTTGGATACAGAGAATAGAGGGCTGGGACTTTGTGTTCCTAGGTCTGTAAAGTGAAATGCATGTCTGTAGGGCTAGATAACTAATTGTTTAAAGCCCCCCCCACACACACCCCGTGCCTGCTCTGCTACTTTAGTTCTTTCATATCGGGTTTTTGTCCCACAGCTGGGGTCCTAGTTCTCTAGCAGAGATGGTACCAGACTGTAATCAGCATCTCTCTGATAGAAAACCATGAAATAAACCTACAGTTCAGAACGTGAGTGGTGGTTCTAATCCTGTTGAAACCTGTCTGTGCACCTGTAATTGGGGAATAGTGACACTACAGCTAATGGCCCTGCCCCTAAGCCAGCTGGGAGCATGAACCCGTTCATGTTTGTTAAAGGGCTGCTGCAGAGGTGCCAATCAGTTTTTCAAAGGTGCTGAGCATCCACCATGCCCACTGCAGTCATGGGTTGCTGAAGAAAACAAACACGCCGTCCTTGGTAAGCTGGGGAACGGTTGTCCTGTCTGGGGGGAAATTTGAGATTTCAAAACAATTTTCCATCCCAAATCAGGACAAAACTTCAATCTCAAAATTCTGCATACTGAAAATCTGAAACTGCTTTTGGACCAGGCCAATCAAAATGTTTCTTTAACTAACCTTTTAATTGTAAATTCGTGTATGTAGCAATAGTATTGTAGCCTTGTCAGTCCCAGGATATTAGAGAGGTAAGGTGGGCAAGGTGATATCTTTTATTGGACCAGCTTCTGTTGGTGCAAGAGACCGGCTCTCGAGCTTACACAGAGCTTTATGTAAGCTTGTGCGTCTCACCAACAGAAGTTGGTCCAATAAAAGATACCACCTCACCCACCTTCTCTTCCATCTATTAAGTCATTTAAACCAAAACCTGGAACGTTTTTGTTTAGAAAATGCCGAAACAGGATGTTTTTGAGGACTGACACTTCTGTCACCGTTTGTTTGAAGCGGGGGATGAATGGAAACCCCCATTGCTTTCCTGCAAGCAGTTTCAGTTTTGACACCTTGGCTTTTTCGGACAAAAAACGTCGATCAGAAATTTCCCGGCCGGCTCTAGCTCCTTGTCCAAAGCCGAACGAGTGTCTTGCAGGCGATGGATCTGCAGGTGGCAGTGTTGCCAGCAGATTGACTGAACTACAGCCAGGCTCCCGTTATAAGGCAGAGGGCCCAGGCCCAGCCAGCCTGAGCACCGTGCACATCCTGGGCGGGAACAGGCAGAGTTTGGCCCAGGAGGCTTGCCATAGCTCTGCTGCATGCACAGACCAGCCCAGGAGAGCTTTCCTGCAATGTGAAGCAAGTGCCCTTTGTCCTGGTCCTTCCCTTGCTGCGGGTTCTGGCTCAGTCCCCGGCCCGCCGAGGAGCGCAGCTCGGCCTGAAAGGCGAATTTGCAGCTGGAGGCGTCTGTGAATTGGCTGCAGCCAAGGGAAAACTGCTGCTCACCCTAGTAGCTGGGCCCTGGGAAGCTATGGCAACAGTGCTGCTAGTGCTTGGGCTGCTCCTGGGCCTCTATGCCCTCCTCTATTACAACTGCATCAAAGGGGCCAAGTGTAGGGCCCAAACCAGCCTCCGAGGGAAGACGGTGGTGATCACAGGTGAGCGGGAGAGGGGACAGGTGCCTCCAGGGGCAGTGGGGGCGCTACCTGGGCTCTGGTAGATCGTCTCTCTTCAACGTGGGAACACCCCCCACTCCAGGGCCAGGACTCTGATTCTCACACAGTATGTTCTCTCCTGTTGGCAGAGCATCCAGGGGCATGGGTGCCCGGCCCAGCTCTGCCTTCTCCCTGTATGCCACAGCTGTGAGCTCACTGCATCTGGCTGGCGCTACCAAGGCGCCTGCGGTCAAGGGTTGGGATCCCAGCAGACTTGACTCCGCTAGTTGAGACAGATTGGAATCAGCTGGGGTCCACCTTCAGTCCAGTGGCCAGGGCTGGATATGTGAGACGAATGGGCAGGCAGCCCCACAGCAGGGTTACGGGATAACCTGTCCCCTAGTGAAGTCTCCTAGCCTGTAAGAGTTTGAACTTGGCTGGGTGCTGAGTTGCTCTTTCCCTCCCCAAACCCTTTTCTAGTATTGACTAGTCTAATTTTGGATATGCACGATAACCATAGAAACAGCCAATCCCTCCTTGGCTGTGGCAAGGCGTTCCACAGTCTATTCCTAGTAAGAAAAAGGATTTCTCGGTAGCAGTTCCGCACAGAACACTGCATCTCGATCCTCTAAATGTGACTTTCAAAAAACAAAGCTCCCCAGGCAATTTCAGTGAGAGGAGGTTTGGACCCTGGTGTCCTCGGCAAAGTTCTCTTCCCCGGGTTTGTTGTGCAGGGGATTGTGTGCTGGCTGCGCACTCCTCATAAGAACGGCCCTACTGGGTCAGAGCAAAGGCCCATCTAGCCCAGTGTCCTGTCTTCCAACAGTGGCCAGTGCCAGGTGCCCCAGAGGGAATGAACAGAACAGGGAATCGCCAGGTGATCCATCCCATCGCCCATTCCTAGCTTCTGGCAAACAGAGGCTAGACACCATTCCACTCCAGAGGCGGCTGCATTTCAGGCAGGCTCTATGAATTGCTTTGAGAGGGAACCCAGTGCTACCACACCACAGAGCTGGGCTGCTCTTGGTCTCCTCCTTGGGCCCAGCTCCTTGTTCTGCTTTTCCAGGGGGAAACACTGGGATTGGGAAGATGACAGCCCTGGATCTGGCCCGGAGAAGAGCTCGCGTCATCCTGGCCTGTCGCAGCAGAGCGAGAGGAGAAGCGGCCGTCTATGACATCAGGCGGGTGCGGGCTCTGTGCTCCTTTTCTCTTGCTCAGATGGATGCAGTCTGAGCCCCAGAGATGAGCAGTCACTGCAATATGGCAGGTCTGCCCCGTCCTGTGCCAGTCACGGGACACTGCCGAACTTTGAGAAAGGCGAGGGTCCACTGAGGCTCAGGATGGGGCAGACCCAGGGAGGTACAGAGGGCAGCGGTACCAGCTTGGGGAAGGGTTCAGGTGCCATGACAGATAGGAGAGGGAGCAGCATGTAAAGGCTCTGCTGCTCCCCAGTGAGGCGAGGGGCACAGATGCCAGCAGTGGGTGGGGAGTGGAGGCCTGCAGAGGTACTTGCCTACAAAGCTGGCAAGGGGTTTGTGCACATTCCACGGGCATGGTGGGCCCCATTTCCATATGCAGGGAGCTAACCAAGATGACAGCATCCCCCAGGCTGGATTCTCTGACTGCCCTAGGTATGCCTGAATTCCTGTTTACCTGCCCAACTGCCAATTTAACACCTGGTGAGGCCTTTCTCCATCCTGCTCAGGTGCCTCAATGTGGCCTGGCTGCATGGTGCCAAACAGTAACCACTGTGGAGCCTGCAAAAAAAACCGCACACGCACGCTCTGGGGCTGGGTGCTCTGAAGGGAAAGCAGCTCTCTGCTAGTTCCTGTTTGCAGTTTGCCTCGTGCTTCAAGGTGGAAACAGGGTACCACCTTCCTCGTCGCTGTCACTGGGCCGGAGCCCCTGTGCACCACTGTGGCCTACACTGAGTGCCTCCCCCCTCTTTCTCCAGGAGAGCGGGAACAATGAGGTTCTCTTCATGAGTCTGGACCTGGCCAGCCTGGACTCGGTGCGAGCATTTGCAGAGACTTTCCTGAGATCTGAGCCTCGCCTCGACATCCTGATCAACAACGCAGGTGGGAATCTCATTACCGAGTCTGTCACCCAGCTCTGGGTGGGGCAGGGGTAGGTAGCTCAGGCCCTGAGGCTGTGCTGAGGAGGATCTGGGGGAAATCCCTGGATGCTGATGATGGGTTGATGACTCTCTGAGGCAGGGAATAACACCCTGTAGACTGGTTTTGGTTTGCAGGACCCTGTCAGGTGGAGAAAGTCCTGGACCAGAGATCACTGCTGTATATTGGAGCTTATTTTTTTCTACAGGGATTGGAGCAGGTGGCAGGAAGAAAGATGGCTTTAACCTGGTCTTTCAGGTCAACCACCTTGGTCACTTCCTTCTGACTCACCTCCTCTTAGAGCGGCTGAAGCTCAGTGCACCGAGCCGCGTGGTGATTGTGGCCTCCAGTGCACATCGGTCGGGGAAGATAGACTTTGAGAACCTCCATAAGCCGGTGGAAGGGATACTGCAGAACTTCCAGGCTTACTGCACCAGCAAACTGGCCAACATCTTGTATGCCCGAGAGCTGGCCAACAAACTGGAGGGAACTGATGTAACCTGCTATGCTGTTCACCCAGGTGAGTGTGGGTCCAGCCTTTCTCTAGGGATGCACCTTCCAAATCCCACCCAAGTTCCTGGGGGCTATAGATCAGAGCCTCGCCACTCAAGAAGGGAAGTTCAATCCAATCCTGTTTGAGACCTGCCTCAGGACATCCAAACTGGCTACTCGGGACAATAATCTCTGATTTAGGTTAATTTCAGAACTCCCCGAAGAGGGGTACTCAAGCTCCCGGACTCCTGCGGCTCTTCCCTTTCATACTGAGCCTCCCACCCAGTCAAGGAGGACTGGTCAGCAATCTTAATAAGAGAGGCAGCTTTCTAATGAACCAAAGTTACTCTTTACCTCCAAGGCCGTGACCCCTAATTCTACAGCTTGCCCTCCCTGCAATTATATTCTCTTTCCTACCTCTCCAGCACCGGTTGGAATTCGGGTGGGAGGGAGGCCAGAAAATGGGTGTTGAGCATGCAGGAACTGGTATTTGGAGGAAGCATGAGGTACAGATCAGAAACCATTCAACACCCTACTTTGCAAGTCACTTTCTTTGAACTGTCCATATCCTTAACCCCTCTTTGCGGTCAAGTTCCTGCCAAGAGAACATAAGAACGGCCATACTGGGTCAGACCAAAGGTCTGTGGATGGTTCTCAGTGAAGTGTACTAAGAACCAAACCCAGTGTGCCTGCATGCGTCTCACGTAGTTTTTGCCTTCTCTCTATCCATCTTCACTGGCGCCATTGCCCTTTGTGCCTCCTGAGTAAGACACCCTGCTCCCAGAGGAGGGATGTTTCCTGTACACTCCAGTCTAACCGCAGCTGCTGCTTTCTTTTGCTTCCAGGGGTTGTTAACACTGAACTATTCCGCTACATTCCGATCTGGCTGTCGCCATTCTTTGTTCCGATCTCCTGGCTCTTCTTCCGAGACCCTACTGACGGAGCCCAGACCTCGATCTACTGTGCCACACAGGAGGGGATTGAGATGTTCAGTGGACGGTACTTTGTGGACTGCCGGGTACAAGATCCCAGGCCCCCGGCCCGTGACGATGCTGTGGCCAAGAAGCTGTGGGAAGTCAGTGAGAGGATGGTGGGTTTGGCTGCTTAGAATGTGCTATCTCCTGACAGCTATGTGGGGACCATAGACTGGAATAGCAGTGGCTGCTGTAGGGGTGGACTAAGGTGCATTAGGAAACGGAGGGGGCCTCGGACTGCCAAGAGAGAGGCAGAGCTGAAAGACAGGCCTCCGATACATTGGAAGTTACATGGTGGAAGCTTCCATGGCATCGAGGCTATGCCAGACTATCCAGCATGGTAATATGAACATTTACCCATCTTTTTAAGCAGCAGGATTTTCTTTACACTGCATCTAACAAATAAGATTTTGAGAGCTGGGACTCCCACGCTGAATGTAGAGGCCTTACCCTGCCCCACAATGGGTAAGGATGAGGATATGGGTTCTGCTGGTGCTATCCACTCTCTCATTTCTCTCACCTCAAGCCCTGTTTCATACCCAAACACTTTTGATAGCATTTTCTATACTTGTATCAGTTAAAACACAATAAAAATAACTGTTTTAGAAGATGAATTAAAACACCTCCTTGAGCATGTATCATTTCCGCATCCCATGTTGTCAGAGCAGCCCCAACCCTTGCCTTTCAAGAATAGCACTGAGGCCGAACACTAAACATGTTTCCACTGGGGCAATTGACTAGTTCTATGGTAGCCCGAATGCAACAGTTTCATGAGGATGTTTCTGTATGTAACTGGTCAGCTGGGTCCGGTGCTAGAACTGCACAGAATTCCTGGGTAGCATATACGTGTTCGCTGAGAAGTTTCTGGAAGGCTGACGTTCAAAGGAAGTCTGCCGAATTTCTGGGCAGGATGCTAGAGGTAACAGCTACATGCACAAAGAGACAAAATGCTGAAAGTCCTCACTGCACACTGGCCAATGGTGCCTCCTCCAGTGAAATAGCTGCTGCGTCTCTCTGAAAGTGTCTTGGCTGCAGCCAGCAAGTTATGAGAGTCATTTAAATTCTGTCTAGAGTAGGGGGAAAAGTGCTTGTTTAAAACTGAGTGAATTAACATGAGGCGAAACCCCCTTTAACACTTTCTGTAGATATTGTCTAACACTTTTACAGGTGTTAGCTGGTCACAGAATTGGGGATTTCTAGAAAAGGCCACAACCGTGAAAATCACCCCGAGCTGCTGCTGGGTGTTAATAGGGGCAACTGAACGGCTGCTGACACTACTTACCTATACGTGCGACCCGGCGTACAATGATCATCCCCATGTTCTCTACCAACTCCTTACCAAGCCCACAGGCCAGCTGGTGACACACTACATCCAGCCCAGCCTGGCACTGCCTGACAAACCCCACACACACCAACGCACCCAGCACGGCACCTCCTGACAGACCCCCCCCCCCACACACACAC